>NC_134354.1:19379833-19504833 GCF_048569485.1 Anomaloglossus baeobatrachus | reverse complement strand
CAGAGATCGATCAAAGGGATCCTCGTAGACCGGTGGGGTGTGCGGTGCGGTGCCCGACAGATGAGATAACTCTGTGATCAGGACCTTCCTGCCCTCCATCTGGAGAGGGAAGAATAACGGGACGGTGTCACAAAGCTCTGATGAACCTTCTAGCCTTATATGATTAATAAAGCGGATATTTCTGCCGAATACTCGGTCCTGTGGTTCAGGATGACAGGAACATGAAAGAATAGTATAAAGGAACCTCGTGATCGTCCACTTGAGCAGTGTTTATAAAGCTGAGTGATCATAATACAGATATTCCAGGGTCAAAAGGGCCTACCGGGGCCAAATGTCCAGTGCTTCCATACAGCAGAAAAGGGGTTAATGCCAGTACAAACCAATAGGGATGAGAGGAAAGATGAAAACAAAGAATATAAGCTCCGAGCTTCTTTACCCCTTTTCTGCTGACACGATGGTTGCTATGGACTTGGTAGTTGACAACCAAATATATGGTTTAGGCAGTGTCTCACTGTCACCAGTGATTCCTAAACATTTTTTTTTTGGTGTGCCAACCCCAAACCAGCTAGAAAACCCACATGTGATAGACCTGAGAGATGTCAGACAAGATGGTTGCTATGGACCGGGTGCTTGTTGTTAGGCAGCATCTCCCTAACAACACAATTGTCACCAGTGATGTTTAAACTTATTTAGTTCAGGTAACCCCAACCAGCTAGAAAGGCCACACATTGAATATATAGGTGAAGTGAAACAGGATGGTTGCTAAGGACCCGGTGCTTGACAAATACATATATGCTGTTAGGCAATATCTCCCTAGCAACGAGGCTGTACTGGTTTAGTGATTCCTAAACTTATTGAGGTCCGGTAAATCCAAACCAGCTAGAAAGTCTATACGATGAAGACCTAAGAAGATTATACAGGATGGTTGCCCAGATTCAGAAGTCTGACAACTACATATAGGTTGCTAGGGACTGGGTGCTTGACAAATACACACATGTTGTTAGGCAATGTCTCCTTGGCAAGTAGACTGGACTGATTTAGTTATTCCTAAACGTATTTGGTTCAGGTAACTATAAACCAGCTAGAAAGCCTATACAATGAGGACCTGAGAAGATAGTTGCCCAGGACCAGATGCATGACAACTATATGTTGTTAGGCAGTGTCTCCCTAGCAACACAGACTGTCACCAGTAAAGTCCAAACTTAGCAGGGTCAGGCAACCATGAATTTGCTAAAAAGTCAACACATTGACAACCTAGGAGATGATGGACAGGATTTTTGGTAGTTATTGGGTGCTTGACAAAGACATATAGTATATGTTGTTAGGTAATTTCTCCCTAGCAACCAGACTGTACTTACCAGTGATTCCAAAACTTATTTAGGTCAGGTAACTTCAAACCAGCTAGAAAGCCCACACAATGAAGACGTGTGTCATGGGGTGTGAGGAGATAACAGAGGACTGGGGCTCCTAGACTGGCCCTCAGGGTAGGGAGCTCTAGCTATCCCTAATCCCAGAGTTACCTCTGATGGTGAGGATATCTGGGCTGCCTTCCTTGCCCTGCTCCTGACCAGACCTGATGTTACATCCCCTACCCCAACCCCTGGGGAGGGCCACGGCAGGCGTTATTAAGCCGACAGAAATAGACAAACAGGGGAAACCAAATTTCTCTCACAGCACACACACATAGAGGTATAAGGCAATAAGAGCTTAGGAGGAAAATAAGAGCAGGGAGGAAACAACAAGACAAAGGGAGAACTCCACGCACAAAGCAATACAATCACCAGCAGGACTAAGGCTATGTGCGCACGTTGCGTAAATTCATGCAGTTACGCTGCGCTTTGCAGCGCAGCGTAACTGCATGCGTCCTGCGTCCCCTGCACAGTCTATGGAGATTGTGCAGGGGCCGTGCGCACGTGGCGTCTCAGAGCGCAGCGCTTCGGCTACTGCCGAAGCGCTGCGCAAAAAGAAGTGACATGTCACTTCTTTCCTGCGCTTTGCCGGCAGCTCCTGCTCTGTCTATGGCAGGAGCTGCAGGCAGAGCGCATGGAATCGGCGCTCACTACGGACATTTCTGCAGCGATCTAAAGCGCACATGTGCTCTTCAGATCGCTGCAGAAATTTCTGCAGGCTAGTACGCAACGTGTGCACATAGCCTAAAGGCTACTTTACACACTGCGATATCGGTCCCGATATCGCTAGTGTGCGTACCCGCCCCCATCTGTTGCGCGACACGGGCATATCGCTGCCCGTGGCGCACAACATCGCCCAGAGCCGTCACACATACTTACCTGTCCGGCGACGTCGCTGTGACCGGCGAACCGCCTCCTTTCTAAGGGGGCGGTCCGTGCGGCGTCACAGCGACGTCACTGAACCGCCGCCCAATCGCAGCGGAGGGGCGGAGATGAGCGGGACGTAACATCCCGCCCACCTCCTTCCTTCCGCATAGCGGCCGGGAGGCAGGTAGGGAGACGTTCCTCGCTCCTGCGGCGTCACACGCAGCGATGTGTGATGCCGCAGGAACGAGGAACAACCTCGTTACTGCTGAAGTAACGATAATTGGGAATGGACCCCCGTGTTGCCGATTAGCGATTTTTCACTGTTTTGCAACGATGCAAAATCGCTAATCGATGTCACACGCAACGGCATCGCTAATGCGGCCGGATGTGCGTCACGAATTCCGTGACCCCAACGACTCCGCATTAGCGATGTCGTAGCGTGTAAAGCCCGCTTAAGACACAACAGCACAGGGACCGGTTTACCAAAAGCTATAGTTGGCGTGGGAAGACATATTCCACCATCTTATAAAGGCGGGGAGTAACTGTGATAGGTCTCCCGCAATATATGATCAAAGAGGTAACCAGCAGGTCAGCAAAAATTAACTCCTGCAATCCCGAGCACTAATGAGCTGGTCGATGCCTGAGTCTGTCTGTGTAACTCAGAAGCACCAGAGGAGGCATAGTGTGGAGTGTCAGACTCTGCAGTGTGAACAGCGTCTGATGCCACCATGACACTCGGCCTGGCATGTTCAACACCTGAGACAGGATGGTTGTTAAGAATGTTGCTAGGCAACCATCTAATCTTTCATCCTAGCAACCAGACTGTCAAAGATAGAAGAAATCGGTTTACACCATTGATTCTTAAACTTGTGAGCCCAAACCATTGAGAAAGCTCCAGAGTCAAAGAACTGATAGATTAGAGCTAGATTGGTTGCTATGCACTAGGTGCCTGACAACCCCATATATATTGCTAGGCAGTATCTCCCGGGCAGCCTGGATCTCTCTGGTGTCCACTGTTCACGCCCCTGAATGGCAAACCGGCTGCCATTACAGCCACGAATGTATAGGGGTTCCTTGGAGCCAAATTTGGGAAACAGTTACAACATATATTTCCCATCTCAGTTTGCGTCTTAGGCTGTGTGCACACGATGCGTTTTTTGACAAATCTGCACAAAAATCTGTATGCATATCCTGAAGCCAGCAAAGTCTATGAGATTTCTTAAGTGCTGTGTTCTCCTTCTTTTTTTTTGCCTTGCAGATGATCTGATGATCAAATGTCAAGTACAAGTGACTCCGCAGACTGAGCCTCCAGCCTCGCCACATTTGCGCAGGTGGAGCAGAATGTGAAGGCCTCCGGGCTGCACTAAAGTGATTATCCCCATCCCGTGGAGTAATTCGGCGGCTGCTTGGTTCTCAGGGTCAGAGAGTGTCTGGAGAATGAGGAGGAATACAATTACTTACATACCTCTGATGTGATTACTGTGCGAGCCGTCCCCGGGTCCTCCTGCAACTGCACTAATACGCTCAAATTGGATTTACCAGCGCGATTCTGTGTAATTCTCTCTTCTGATTGTCAGGGAATTTTTCCGGATTAATTCTCCCCTAAAAGATGAGCTCAAATTCCCTTCAGCCGCTCCTTACTTATATCTGTTCCTCAAAAAGCAAGTGACGGCCAATACGGCTTCCATAGGGTTTGCCTCCCCAATCATCCTGATAAAAAATAATGGCTGTCGCTGGGCCTTTCCAGAAATGGATATCAAATGTGATCCAATCCAAGATCTTAACCAGATAAACCATACTGGCCAAATTGTGAGAGTATGGAGCGATAAACGCTGCATACAGCGCTAAAAGTTATACCTCCGCCCCTATACAGCGGTGTGAAAACGTTTTTGCCCCCTCCTAATTTCTTATTCTTTACATGTTTGTCACACTTAAATGTTTCAGGTCAAAAAACAAATGTAAATATTAGACAAAGATAACACAAAATGCAGTTTATAAATGATGGTCTTTATTATTAAGACAAAAAGAAATTCAAATCTACAGGACCCTGTGTGAAAAAGGGATTGCCCCCCCCCCTCTTAAAACATAAATTACCTGTGGGTTATCACATCTTTGGGAAGCTGAGTTCTATTTTCCTGCACAGCCAGGCCTGATACTGCCACACCTGTTCTCAATCAACAAATCACTTAAATGGGACCTGCCTGACAAAGTGAAGTAGACCAAAAGATCCTCAAAAGCTAGACATCATGCAACGATCAAAAAAAATTCAGGAAGAAAATGTGTCATGGCTGGGGATAAAAGCTATACTGGCTGCATAGTATAATACAAAGAAACGGGAGAAGGGAATTCCCTATCGCTAGGGAAAGGGGGACGTGGTGACCCCTGACAACAACCTGCAGCTCCACACTTGTCGCTGAGCTAGATGCCTCATCCTAAGCAAACCCTGATCTGGGCCCTAAAGAAGGTAGGTATGAGCGCTTGTCAACACCACTGACATTAAGGGAGACAAAATGAAACAATACAGAGGAAACACATATGCTACCACCTGAGCCCAGGTAGGTAGCTAAAGTCAAACAATTATCTTAGGAGCAGCTACCACAGAAATCTCTGGAACAAGAGGAGACGAATGCTGCACATCACAGCCAGGAACAACTATAAACCTCACCCAAACCACTTCAGGGTGAGGCTTATAAAGGAAGTCAGAGGCTGACAACTGAGAGGAGAGACTGACAGTTTTCGCAGGGTCATAAGAGTCCACTGCTGCAGAAACAGGGAACTGTCAGATAACAACACGTGCTGCCAATCTCGGGGATTTTCTAACATTGCTGCCACTGGATTGTCAGCCAGTAGTGACATCTCCATGACACATCTGTGACAAATTAAGAAACAAAGTAATTGAGATATATCAGTCTAGAAAAGGTTGTAAAGCCATTTCTAAAGCTTTGGGGCTCCAGGAAAACACTGCGAGAGCAATTATCCACAAATGACGAAAATATGGAACAGTAGTGAACCTTCCCAGGAGTGGCCAGCTGACCAAAGTTACCCCAAGAGTGTAGCAACCACTCATCAGAGAGGTCACAAAATACCCCACAACAATGTCTAAAGACCTGCAGGCCTCACTTGCCTCCGTTAAGGTCAGTGTTCAAGACTCCTATGGGGAGATAAGGTATGCACACCAGTGACTATGTAAGGGGAATACATGGAATAGCAGAAACTGCTGTGTGAATACTGACTTGAAAAATCCAATAGCTATATGTAAAGTGAAAATGTGAAAAATGGAATCTGCATTACTGCCATGAACATATGAATCAAGAGAAATTTAGCTACTGAATTGATCAATGCAATAGAGCCCCAACACTACGCCAAAGTATTTCTCTACGTTAGGGTCCCCAGCTTGTGTGTGTCCTCTCATGCAGTTAAAAAACTTACCGTGTATGGGAAGCTGAGACCCCATGAGAGGACACACACAAGCTAGGGACCACTGCTGAGCACAAAGGACATAAAGGCTCATCTCCGTTTTGCCAGAGAACATCTTGATGATCCCGAAGACTTTTGGGAGCATACTCTGTGGACTGACGAGACAAAAGCTGAACTTTTTGGAGGTTGTATGTCCCTAAACTTTTAGCATAGAAGTAACACAGCATTTCAGAAAAGGAACATCATACCCACAGTAAAACATGGTGGTGTTAGTGTGATGGTCTGGGGCTGTTTTGTTGCTTCAGGACCTGGAAGACTTTCTGTGGTAAATGGAACTATGAATTCTGCTGTCTACCAAAAAATCCTGAAGGAGAATGTCCATCCATCTGTTCCTGTACTCAAGCTGAAGCGCGCTTGGTTTATGCAGCAGGACAATGATTCATAACACAGCAGCAAGTCAACCTCTGAATGGCTTAAGAAAAACAAAATCAAGACTTTGGAGTGGCCTAGTCAAAGTCCTGACCTTAATCCGATTGACATTGCTGTGGCCAGAAGTTAAGAAGGCCGGGAACTTTCCAATGTGGCTGAATTACAACAATTCTGCAGAGATAAGTAGCCACAATTCCTCCAGAGCGTTGTAAAAGACTCATTGCCAGTTATCGCAAATGCTTGATTGCAGTTGTTGCTGCTAAGGATGGCGCAAACACTTATTAGGTTTAGGGGCCAACCACTTTTTCCCCACCGGGCCCTGTAAGTTTGGATTTTCTTATTCCCTTTTTAATAAAAATAATAATAAAAATAAAGACCTTCATTAATAAACTGAATTGTGATGGTAGAATATGGGGGGTTGTGTAGGTTCATATTTTAGGCGTGATTCACTGTCCAGTCTCTGTATTGCTTGTGTGTACATTGTATTGTCTGTAGGTAATCACCCCCTGTAGTGTTCCTGTCTCTAGGTCTGGGGAGGGGGGCCTGGGATCCACCTAAACCCTCTGCTTGCCTGAAGAATTGGTCAGTCAGGCTGGGAAGGTGAGGATTGATCCTCTGAGGGAAAAGCTGAGGCTGCGGCCAGCACCCCAGAGAGACTGTGAGAAACCTCGATTTCCCTGGAAAAGGAGTGCTGGAGGAGTGTGACTGATTTCTTGGACATTTATCCCATTATTGGACTATATTCATGTTTCTGGACTACTTTACCCTCTGTGTGGTGGATTATTTGATGGACCTTCTGATTTGCTTGGAATAAATGTTCTTTTGATTGTTCAATCATCTCTCGCTCTGTTGATTGTGTGATATCGGAGAAGAACCCCATGACATGAATCTTGTTATCTATGTCTAATATTTAAACTTGTTTGGTGATCTGAAACATTTAAGTGTGACAAACATGCAAAAGAATAAGAAATCACACCACTGTATAGGAGGCACAGGTCATTGTAGGGAATGTGGGTCACCCCAAACTAACACCTAGAAGTTACCAAATAAGATCCACAACTAAAACAAACCTGTAAACTAAAGCAGACCCTCTAAGACGAAAATAGGACATAGATCAGACCCATTAAAGGAATGTGTAGCTTGCTTTAAATTTAAGTATTTTTCCTACCACGAATAAATGCTGCTGTACTCCTGAATCCGGTGCTGTTTTTATTTTCTTCCTGTGCCTCTCTGTTCCCGAGATATGGCCTCCTCTTTTTTGTATTTAAATCAGGGGTTGTTATAAAATGGGTGTGGTTCTCCAGGACACGCCCACAAATAATACATTACCACGCCCACTTGCCAACAAGACTAGATTTATAAGCAGGGAAGAAAGGTCCATATCTCAGGAATGGAGAGGCGCAGAAACAAAACAAAAACATCACCGGATTCAGAACAGCGGCAGCTACCCAGCCAAGAGAAATACATATTCATAGCAATTGACAGTTCTTCTTTAACTCCTTTGGGATTTTTCATTTTTTTCCTCCTTTTTTACAAGAGCTATAATCTTATTATTTCTCTATCAATATAGCCGTTAGCCGCTTGAGAGCTTGATTTTTTTTTTTTGTAGGACAATATTAATTTTTGAGTATTAAGTACTGAAAAACAAGAAAAAAAAAATACAAGTGGGATGAAATTTTGAAAAAACTATAACACCGCCATTGTTTATTGAGATTTGTTCTTACACTGTTTTATTTTCCAGTAAAAATAACCTGGAAACATAATTCTCCCTGTCCGTATGACGACTGCGATAACAAACTTGTATCGTTTGTTTATATTTTTTTATTACAAAAATATAAACAATCTGAAATTCAAGAAGCTTCAAGAGGTAGTCACCGGAAATGGTCTTCCAACAGTCTTGAAGAAGTTCCCAGAGATGCTTAGCACTTATTGGCCCTTTTGCCTTCACTCTGCGGTCCAGCTCACCCCAAACCATCTCGATTGGGTTCAGGTCTGGTGACTGTAGAGACCAGGTCATCTGGCATAGCCCCCATCACTCTCCTTCTTAGTTAAATAGCCCTTACACAGCCTGGAGGTGTGTTTGGGGTCATTGTCCTGTTGAAAAGTGAATGATGGTCCAACTAAATGCAAACCGGATGGAATAGCACGCCGCTGCAAGATGCTGTGGTAGCCATGCTGGTTCAGTATGCCTTCTATTTTGAATAAATCCCCAACAGTGTCACCAGCAAAGCCCCCCCCACACCATCACACCTCCTCCTCCATGCTTCACGGTGGGAACCAGGCATGTAGAGCCCATCCATCCGTTCACCTTTTCTACAGAGACACAGTGGTTGGATCCAAAGATCTCAAATTTGGACTCATCAGACCAAAGCACAGATTTCCACTGGTCTAATGTCCATTCCTTGTGTTCTTTAGCCCAAACAAGTCTCTTCTGCTTGTTGCCTGTCCTTAGCAGTGGTTTCCTAGCAGCTATTTTACCATGAAGGCTGCTGCACAAAGTCTCCTATTAACAGTTGTTCTAGAGATGTGTCTGCTGCTAGAACTCTGTGTGGCATTGACCTGGTCTCTAATCTGAGCTGCTGTTAACCTACGATTTCTGAGGCTGGTGACTTGGATAAACTTATCCTCCGCAGCAGAGGTGACTCTTAGTCTTCCTTTCCTAGGGCGGTCCTCGTGTGCGCCAGTTTCTTTGTAGCCTTTGATGGTTTTTGCCACTGCACTTGGGGACACTTTCAAAGTTTTCCCAATTTTTTGGACTGACTGACCTTCATTTCTTAAAGTAATGATGACCACTCATTTTTCTTTACTTAGAAATTGTATTATGGCAAGAAAAAAGCAGCTGTCTATTCAGTAGGACTATCAGCTGTGTATCCTCCAGACTTCTGCACAACACAACTGATGGTCCCAACCCCATTTATAAGGCAAGAAATCCCACCCTGTGAAGTGAAAACCATTTCCGGTGACTACCTCTTGAAGCTCATCAAGAGAATGCCAAGAGTGTGCAAAGCAGTAATCAAAGCAAAAGGTGGCTACTTTGAAGAACCTACAATTTTCACAGTTAAGAAAATAAAGAAAACTCTTTGAATGAGAAGGTGTGTCCAAACCTTTGGTCTGTGCTATAGATATATAATTTTATATATATATATATATATATATATATATATATACACACACACATACATACTGTATATACGGTATATACTGTATATATATGATATATTGCGCTGTTGTTACAGGGTTAGAGGCAGATGCCGGTTATGTATTACAGCCGGCATCTGCCCTGTATGGTGCACATACAGATACACCCTGACTGTGAGGTACATATAAGTCAGGGTCTGTGAAAAGGTTAAAAACAGATCCAAGATCAGACCCCCTAAACTAGTACACACCACAGAAGACGAAACCCCAGAGCGGACATGCTGACACTCATTGACTATAGGATGTGTGGAGTGAACGTGACTGCAGGAACAAGCAGAGTTGAGTGTATATTAATCGGGGCACCAGGAATTGGAGCTCACATTTGGGGTACACGGAGCTCCTTCCCTCCCACAGCACTGGATATTTAGTAAAGATACTGGTTTCTTGGTGTAATGTGTTACATCCATAGCGTCATTATGAGTGGTAATATCTAGAAATGTCCATAGAAAACACTGATGCTTCGAGTGCTATGTTAATAACTCCTCCGCCGGCATTATCTAGAACAATAGGCAGAGGTAATGTTCCGTACCGCAGGACAGCGGCCGGCACTAAACCACACCATATAGCAATATCATTGTTATTAGAAATACTATAACGGCACTTGTGCTGCGAACACAATGATAACTGTGCTCGACCCAGCGGGGACCAAGCAGGCGACGTCCACACATCATACACAGCGGACTGTAATGTGGGGCCACAAAAAACCACCAGGGACCAAGGAGGCAACGTCCACACATCATACACAGCGGACTGTAATATGGGGCCACAAAAAACCACCAGGGACCAAGGAGGCAACGTCCACACATCATACACAGCGGACTGTAATGTGGGGCCACAAAAAAACACCAGGGACCAAGGAGGCGACGTCCACCCATCATACACAGCGGACTGTAATATGGGGCCACAAAAAACCACCAGGGACCAAGGAGGCGACGTCCACACATCATACACAGCGGACTGTAATATGGGGCCACAAAAAACCACCAGGGACCAAGGAGGCGACGTCCACACATCATACACAGCGGACTGTAATATGGGGCCACAAAAAACCATCAGGGACAAAGGAGGCGACGTCCACACATCATACACAGCGGCCTGTAATATGGGGCCACAAAAAACCATCAGGGACAAAGGAGGCGACGTCCACACATCATACACAGCGGACTGTAATATGGGGCCACAAAAAACCATCAGGGACAAAGGAGGCGACGTCCACACATCATACACAGCGGACTGTAATATGGGGCCACAAAAAAACACCAGGGACCAAGGAGACGACGTCCACACATCATACAGAGCGGACTGTAATATGGGGCCACAAAAAACCACCAGGGACCAAGGAGGTGACGTCCACACATCATACACAGCGGACTGTAATATGGGGCCACGTACGTCCACCAGGGATGAAGGAGGCGACGTCCACACATCATACAGAGTGGTAGTGGTCAATCCACTGTAATATGGTGCCACGTAACATTCAATGTCACTGTGAAATATAGAAAGTAGGGAGTCTGCAGACTTCACATCTAATCGGTGCTGGGGCTAATTTGTGTGCCGGATCCTCTTACAACCTCTCCCAAATCCTACTCTGAAAACCCCACTCCTAATAGAGATGAGCGATCACGATCACCAGAGATCGAAAAAAGTTAAAATCGTACGATCTTTGGCTGGATCGGACATCCGATCATTTTCCGCAAAAGTCGGTAATCTTGCCAAGGATCAGTAAATGTTCGGATGGCAAAAATGGTTATCGAGCCCCCAGCCTAAAAATAGCAGCCTGCATTATATGAGATAATCCCAGCACTTTGGTCTTCCCGATTGCCTTGTTGCGGTGGCAATCGAGGTGATAAGGGGTTTAATAACAGCTCACAGCTGCCACTAAGCCATAGATTAGTA
This sequence comes from Anomaloglossus baeobatrachus, assembly GCF_048569485.1. NCBI lineage: Eukaryota > Metazoa > Chordata > Amphibia > Anura > Aromobatidae > Anomaloglossus > Anomaloglossus baeobatrachus. The sequence goes on along the minus strand of NC_134354.1, from coordinate 19,493,617 downwards.
ATGGAAGGCATATATGAGAAACACCCCCCCCATTACTAATCTGTAAGTGAAAAGAAATAAACACAAAAACCGAAGAAATCCTTTATTTCAAATAAAATAAGAAAAAAGCCCACCCTCTTTTACCACTTTATTAACTCCCAAAATACCCAGGTCCGACGTAATCCACACGACGTCCCACGATGATTCCAGCTCTGCTACATTACTGAAGTAGCGGACATATTTTAGTGCCGCACACTGTAACTTCAGGCAGAGACTTTGCCACAGCGATGAGTGGTGACGTCACTCAGGTTATTTGCGGTCACAGCTGGTAGTTCCCATGGCCCTTCACCTGTGACCGCAAATAACCTGATCTCAGGGAACCTCAATGAACTCTCACAGAGTTCACAGACCTGCATTTCCTGGCAGAATACTGCAGGGTTTTTTGCCAAGAGATGCAGATTTGGTGCTGAAGATTTTACACCATGTCCCTGCACCCAATCTACACCTCCTGGCAAAAAAAAATGCATCATACCACATCATACTGCACGTTATAGTGATGCGTTTTTTTTGCAAGGAGGTGTGGATTGGGTGTAGGAATATGGTAAACTATGGTAAGGTGTAAATGTGTCGCCCTGGGCAAGCCAGGGGACACAGGTCACACACCACCACACTCCACATCCCAGGTAGGCACACCTAAGCTGAACCACAAATCCTTGTTGCCTTCCTCCAGAGGCTGATGATTCACACCAGGGGGTGGGCCAGGCGGTTGGCTCCGCCCACCAAGGAGATCACAGCTCTGGAGGCAGGAAGTACCAGGCAGTCTAGTCAGGGAGGAGGAAGTAGAAGGAGTGGAGGAGTAGCCCGGAGGGGGCTAGAGTAAACAACTAAGTAAAGTAAAGAAAGAGAAGTGGTAAAGGAGGAAAGCAAGTGAGGTGACAAGAAGGAGAGAGAAGCCTGAAGGTCCAGCTTTGTGTAGGGCCAGAACAGCAAGGTCAGCGACGGCGGTGACTGTCCGGAGGGGGACCGTTTGGAAGTTCCTGGAAGGACCCCGTTGGCTGTGTGCCCGGTGATCTGGAGCAGTGTTCCGAAGGACAGTCAGCACCAGGGCAGGGGCCTCTCGGACCCCGGCAAGGCTAGGAGTCGCCAAATTTGCCGAATCCGTCAGTGAAGGGGACGTAGATTCCCCCAACAACCAAGTCCCGATTGAAGGCAACAGCCCAACCCGTACAACAGAGGCACCACCACCGCCAGGGCACCAGTCTCTGAGGGCCAGCGCCTGCGGGCAAAGTGTAGTGCTCCTCCGGCCCAGCTTGAAGCCGGGGAGCGGGTTACCGGTGGGGACCCATCGCAACCAACCGTACATACAGGTGCAAGGAAGAGGGACATCACCGTCACCTACCGGGAAAGCAAAGCAGCCGTCTGTGGGATCGTCCTACCAGCCGTTTGGTTTACCGTACAAACTGTGTCCGTGTCTCAGGCTGAGTGAGTACCACCGTGCCGCAAGGCACAGCGCTGCCCCCGCGTCCCTGCGCACACCAGGCCCTGCACCTCACAAGCCATCACCGGGCCCCGGGATCACCAACCCCTACCCACGGAGGGGCAACACAACACCTAGCTGCTCCCCTTCACCATCCCCGGGATCCCCGCATCGAGCAGCGGTGGTGCTACACATCACCACAACCGTGGGTGGCGTCACGGACATTATCCCAACACCCCAAAACCCCCCTTTCACTCACGGGCGAGGAGCGCCGCTCGAGAAAAACCCCCGGGATCCGGCCTACGGCTCGAGCCACCACTGAGCAGCCGGACCCGAGCAGAAGGGGTGAGCGCGGTGTGCTGACACCCTCCTCCCCGCCCGTGACATAAACATTTCAGCACCAAATCTGCATCTTTTGGCAAATAAGCTGCAGTTTTCCGCCAGGATTTGCAGATCTGTGAACCGAGGTCCCCTGAGGTCAGGTTACTTGCGGTCACAGGTGGAGGGCTATGGGAACCTCCAGCTGTGACCACAACTAACCTGAGTGATGTCACCGCAGATTGCTAAGGCTCCGCGCGCTATTAGTTCGGATATAGCAGAGCTGGAATTGTCGTGGGACTTTGTGTGGATTACGTCAGACCTGGGTGTTTTGGGGGTTAATAAATTGGTGATAGAGGGAGTTTTGTTTTTTTTTCTTTTTTAAATAAAGGACTTTTCTGTGTGTTTGTGTTTAATTTTTTTTACTTAAAGGATTAGTGGTGGGAAGGCCTCATAGATGCCTCCCATTTTCTAGGGCTTGGTAGCAGCTGTGAGTTGTCATTAACCCCTTATTACCCCGATTGCCACGGCACCAGGGCAATTGGGAAAAGTTGGCTAAAATGCTGTAGCTGTCACATATAATGAATTCGGCAATTCCAGGCAGCTGCAGACTGCTATTTTTAGGCTGTGGGGGAGCAATAAGCTAGGTCTTCCCACCCTGAGAATACCAGCCCCCAAATGTCTGGCTGTATCACGGCTTGGTATAGAAAATTGGGGGGACCGCATGCTGATATTTTTAATTATTTATTTAAATAATTAAAACAAAAAAAGCTGCATGGGGTTCCTCTTATTTCGATGCACAGTCAGGATAAAGCACACGGCTGGGGGCTTCAGCCTGTAACTGTAGGTTTTATCTGTGTTGGGTATCATAATATAAGGGGACTGTATGCCAATTGTTTTATTTATTTATCACCAGTGTAAGGACATAGACAGAATATGTGATTACAACCAATCACAGACACTGTCTCAGAGGGTGGGGCATCGTCCAACGGCAGCCAATCAGAGACAACAGTGGAAGGGGAAAGCAGCGAATATGGATGAGGGATAATTATTGGACCCGGAAGTAGCGCTGCAGCCACGGGGAGATTCAGTAACGACCCATGACGTACTGGGTACGTCATGGATCGTGTGCCGGTAAGCCCTGCCCCCTGCTGCCGGCAGGCGGCGGCGAGACGCGCACATATGAGCTGTTATCAACAGCTGACATGTGTGCCTGCTAGCCGCGGGTGGAATCGCTTCCACCCGCGGCCAATAACCCCTTACATTTCGCTGCCAAAGTCTTGGCAGCGATATGTATATGGGCGCCGCCATGACAGTGACTTACCCCGCCCCCACCGGAAGTCACGTGACATGATCACGTGACTTTCGGCGGTTGCCATGGTAGCACAGGGTCATGTGATGACGCGTGTAGCTAACATGACTCACTTCCTCTCAATGCCGGAATACAGCCGGCATTGAAAGTGAAGCAGCAAATCTGCAGTTCTCAGCCCTGTAGCTGAGATCTGCAGATAGTGCAGAGAGATCAGATTGCTGATCGCAATAGCCCCCTAGGGGGACTAGTAAAATAAAAAAAAAAAGTAAAAAAAAAAGTTTTAAAAAATTAAAAAAAAATAAAAAAAACCTAAAAGTTCAAATCACCCCCCTTTCACCCCATTGAAAATTAAAGGGTTAAAAAAATAAAAAATACACACATATTTGGTATCGCCACGTTCAGAAATGCCCGATCTATCAAAATATAAAATCAATGAATCTGATCAGTAAACGGCGTAGCGGCAAAAAAATTCCAAACGCCAAAATTACGTTTTTTGGTCGCCGCAAATTTTGTGCAAAATGCAATAACAGGCGATCAAAACGTAGCATGTGCGCAAAAATAGTACTGTTAAGAACGTCAGGTCGAGACGCAAAAAATAAGCCATCACTGAGCCTCAGATCCTGAAAAATGAGAACGCTACGGGTTTTGGAAAATGGCGCAAAACGTGCGCCACGTTTTTTGGACAAGCTTGTGAATTTTTTTTTAACCCCTTAGATACAAGTAAACCTATACATGTTTGGTGTCTACAAACTCGCACCGACCTGAGGCATCACATAGATACCTCAGTTTTACCATATAGTGAACACGGTGAATAAAATATCCCAAAAACTATTGTGCAATCCCACTTTCTTTGCATTTTTTCCGCACTTGGAATTTTTTTGCCGTTTTCCAGTACACCATATGGTAAAACTTATAGTTTCATTTAAAAATACAACTCGTCCCGCAAAAAACAAGCCCTCATATGGCAAGATTGACAGAATAATAAAAAAGTTACGCCTCTCGGAAGAAGGGGAGCAAAAAACAAAAAAACGCAAAAACGGAAAGTGCCCGGGGGCTGAAGGGGTTAACTCTTTTAGTTTCTTTCTTTTTCAGCCCCCCCCTACACCATTTTACAACACATCACTTTTGCCTCTCATTGAATTTAATGGATTCAGCTCGGATTGCCGATCGGATTGGCTAGGATTGATGATCCGATCGGTGGGATCGGTGATCCTGAACTGATCCGATCTCTAATCTCTACCACCATACCATTGCCTTCTGTTCTACAACTTACCTAAGACTAACATCCTCTATAATCCGTATCGGCCACTTCTGTCTTCATTCAGCTTTATTTGACTGTCCCTATTTATTATAATGATGGCTACACCTTATATGATAAATACATTTTACATACGGTGTTCCACTTATGGTATTTCCATATAAATCGTAAGCTTTCAGCCAGGAACTCCACTCCTGTAACTGCTGAGCTATGTGTTACTATGTGCTCATTTCTATTGTCTGTACTTCTCCCCGCTTAGTTGTAAAGTTCTGCGGAATACGTTGGTGCTATAAAAATAAAATTACTATTATTATGCCTCGTTATAGTTTATGTCAATACGCTGAGGAGCAAAAGGGTAACAATGTTTTGCACTTTTGACTTTCAGTCCCCATATCTCGTCATCCTCTACAGCTTTGATCGTGAGACGACCTTCATTTTATAGACAATCATCTTGGCTATCTCATACATAAATGTGACTTGCAGCTATTTAGTATATGATTTTTTTATGCAGATTCTTGTCATGTCACTACATTGTTACTGTTTTTTTCTTGTTCTTCCCGTATACTACAAATTACAACCTGTTCTCTCATTCCCTAATAGCTCAGTGTGTTATTAGGTTGATTCCCAAGTGAAAGTCACTGGTTGTAATTGAGGATCCGCCATGAACAAGATTTCCCAAGAAGAGAGACATAACCTCATCCGGCTCATCAATAGAGGTCTCTCGGCCAAGAACATTGCCAAATTGCATCATGTGAGGCCATGACAGGTGGAAGAATAAGAAATTAAGTCCGTCCATCCATTCAAAAGCCGAGAAGTGACGTCCAGACAAAACAGCGGAGTCCAAAAGTCGCTCATCACAAGGTCTATCAATTCTGGTGACACCCGGCAGTGGAGGCGGCTCATCTGCTCCATAATAGTGAGATCACAGACGTCCATGCAAGCACCGAGCGACGCACGTTACACAAGTCTGGAATGGTGGCCCAAAAAAAGGTGAAGAAGCCGCAACTTCAATGTCATCATAAGAAGTGTCAGCTGAAGATTACAAAGAAAGACGAAAAGTGGAAGATTGGAAAGGGGGCATTTGGAGTGATGAGACGGAAGTCAATAGATGGCTCTGATGGGGAAAATGGGTCTGGAAGCAACAAGGGAAAAAGGGGAGAACGGATTGAGAAACTGACAGAACTGTCAAGTTTGATGGAGGAAGCCTGACGATGGGGGAGGGGGGGCTTACAGCCAAAGGCACTGGATATACCAAACCAGGATGGATGGTGGTCCCAATGCTGAGCTATATGTGAAGATCCTACAAGACGAGTTACTTCATACACTCGAGTACTATGGGTGTGAAAAGGCCGACATAGTGTTCCAGCAGGACAACGACCCGAAGCATACGGCGAGATTGGAGGAGAGATGGGTCAATGACAATGAAGTAGAGGAGCTGGATTGTCCCCACAGTCCCCAGACCTCAACCCAATACAACATTTGTGTACACATCCTCAAGAGAGCGACCAGTATGCACCAACACTGGGAACGTGGAGAAGAGACCTGACCAGTGACCAGTATGCACCAACACTGAGAATGTGAAGAAGAGACCTGACCAGTATACACCAACACTGGGAACGCGGAGAAGAGACCTGACCAGTATACACCAACACTGGGAACGCGGAGAAGAGACCTGACCAGTATACACCAACACTGGGAACATGGAGAAGAGACCTGACCAGTATACACCAACACTGGGAACGTGGAGAAGAGACCTGACCAGTATACACCAACACTGGGAACGCGGAGAAGAGACCTGACCAGTATACACCAACACTGGGAACGTGGAGAAGAGACATGACCAGTATACACCAACACTGGGAACATGAAGAAGAGACCTGACCAGTGACCAGTATGCACCAACACTGGGAACGTGGAGAAGAGACCTGACCAGTGACCAGTATGCACCAACACTGAGAATGTGAAGAAGAGACCTGACCAGTATACACCAACACTGGGAACATAGAGAAGAGACCTGACCAGTATACACCAACACTGGGAACGTGGAGAAGAGACATGACCAGCATACACCAACACTGGGAACATGAAGAAGAGACCTGACCAGTGACCAGTATGCACCAACACTGGGAACGTGGAGAAGAGACCTGACCAGTGACCAGTATGCACCAACACTGAGAATGTGAAGAAGAGACCTGACCAGTATACACCAACACTGGGAACGTGGAGAAGAGACCTGACCAGTATACACCAACACTGGGAACATGGAGAAGAGACCTGACCAGTATACACCAACACTGGGAACATGGAGAAGAGACCTGACCAGTATACACCAACACTGGGAACGTGGAGAAGAGACCTGACCAGTATACACCAACACTGGGAATGTGGAGAAGAGACCTGACCAGTATGCACCAACACTGAGAATGTGAAGAAGAGACCTGACCAGTATGCACCAACACTGAGAATGTGAAGAAGAGACCTGACCAGTATACACCAACACTGAGAATGTGAAGAAGAGACCTGACCAGTATACACCAACACTGGGAATGTGGAGACGAGACCTGACCAGTATACACCAACACTGGGAACGTGGAGAAGAGACCTGACCAGTATACACCAACACTGGGAATGTGGAGACGAGACCTGACCATTATACATCAACACTGGGAACATGGAGAAGAGACCTGACCAATATACACCAACACTGGGAACGTGGAGAAGAGACCTGACCAGTATACACCAACACTGGGAACATGGAGAAGAGACCTGACCAATATACACCAACACTGGGAACGTGGAGAAGAGACCTGACCAGTATACACCAACACTGGGAACGTGGAGAAGAGACCTGACCAGTATACACCAACACTGGGAACATGGAGAAGAGACCTGACCAGTATACACCAACACTGGGAACGTGGAGAAGCGACCTGACCAGTATACACCAACACTGGGAACATGGAGAAGAGACCTGACCAGTATACACCAACACTGGGAACGTGGAGAAGAGACCTGACCAGTATACACCAACACTGGGAACATGGAGAAGAGACCTGACCAGTATACACCAACACTGGGAACGTGGAGAAGAGACCTGACCAGTATACACCAACACTGGGAACGTGGAGAAGAGACCTGATCAGTATACACCAACACTGGGAATGTGGAGAAGAGACCTGACCAGTATACACCAACACTGGGAACGTGGAGAAGAGACCTGACCAGTACACACCAACACTGGGAACGTGTAGAAGAGACCTGACCAGTATACACCAACACTGGGAACATGGAAAAGAGACCTGACCAGTATACACCAACACTGGGAACATAGAGAAGAGACCTGACCAGTATACACCAACACTGGGAACGTAGAGAAGAGACCTGACCAGCATACACCAACACTGGGAACGTAGAGAAGAGACCTGACCAGCATACACCAACACTGGGAACATGGAGAAGAGACCTGACCAGTATACACCAACACTGGGAACATGGAGAAGAGACCTGACCAGTATACACCAACACTGGGAACATGGAGAAGAGACCTGACCAGTATACACCAACACTGGGAACATAGAGAAGAGACCTGACCAGTATACACCAACACTGGGAACATGAAGAAGAGACCTGACCAGTATACACCAACACTGGGAATGTGGAGAAGAGACCTGACCAGTATACACTAACACTGGGAACGTGGAGAAGAGACCTGACCAGTATACACCAACACTGGGAACGTAGAGAAGAGACCTGACCAGTATACACCAACACTGGGAACATGAAGAAGAGCCCTGACCAGTATACACCAACACTGGGAATGTGGAGAAGAGACCTGACCAGTATACACCAACACTGGAAACATGGAGAAGAGACCTGACCAATATACACCAACACTGGGAACGTGGAGAAGAGACCTGACCAGTATACACCAACACTGGGAACATGGAGAAGAGACCTGACCAGTATACATCAACACTGGGAACATGGAGAAGAGACCTGACCAGTATACACCAACACTGGGAACATGAAGAAGAGACCTGACCAGTATACACCAACACTGGGAATGTGGAGAAGAGACCTGACCAGTATACACTAACACTGGGAACGTGGAGAAGAGACCTGACCAGTATACACCAACACTGGGAACGTAGAGAAGAGACCTGACCAGTATACACCAACACTGGGAACATGAAGAAGAGACCTGACCAGTATACACCAACACTGGGAATGTGGAGAAGAGACCTGACCAGTATACACCAACACTGGAAACATGGAGAAGAGACCTGACCAATATACACCAACACTGGGAACGTGGAGAAGAGACCTGACCAGTATACACCAACACTGGGAACATGGAGAAGAGACCTGACCAGTATACACCAACACTGGGAACGTTGAGAAGAGACCTGACCAGTATACACCAACACTGGGAACGTGGAGAAGAGACCTGATCAGTATACACCAACACTGGGAATGTGGAGAAGAGACCTGACCAGTATACACCAACACTGGGAACGTGGAGAAGAGACCTGACCAGTACACACCAACACTGGGAACATGGAGAAGAGACCTGACCAGTATACACCAACACTGGGAACGTGTAGAAGAGACCTGACCAGTATACACCAACACTGGGAACATGGAAAAGAGACCTGACCAGTATACACCAACACTGGGAACATAGAGAAGAGACCTGACCAGTATACACCAACACTGGGAACGTAGAGAAGAGACCTGACCAGCATACACCAACACTGGGAACGTAGAGAAGAGACCTGACCAGCATACACCAACACTGGGAACATGGAGAAGAGACCTGACCAGTATACACCAACACTGGGAACATGGAGAAGAGACCTGACCAGTATACACCAACACTGGGAATGTGGAGACGAGACCTGACCAGTATACATCAACACTGGGAACATGGAGAAGAGACCTGACCAGTATACACCAACACTGGGAACATGGAGAAGAGACCTGACCAATATACACCAACACTGGGAACGTGGAGAAGAGACCTGACCAGTATACACCAACACTGGGAACATGGAGAAGAGACCTGACCAGTATACACCAACACTGGGAACATGGAGAAGAGACCTGACCAGTATACACCAACACTGGGAACATGGAGAAGAGACCTGACCAGTATACACCAACACTGGGAACATGGAGAAGAGACCTGACCAGTATACACCAACACTGGGAACGTGGAGAAGAGACCTGACCAGTATACACCAACACTGGGAACGTGGAGAAGAGACCTGACCAGTATACACCAACACTGGGAATGTGGAGAAGACACCTGACCAGTATACACCAACACTGGGAACGTGGAGAAGAGATCTGACCAGTATACACCAACACTGGGAACATGGAGAAGAGACCTGACCAGTATACACCAACACTGGGAATGTGGAGAAGAGACCTGACCAGTATATACCAACACTGGGAACGTGGAGAAGAGACCTGACCAGTATACACCAACACTGGGAACGTGGAGAAGAGACCTGACCAGTATACACCAACACTGGGAACGTGTAGAAGAGACCTGACCAGTATACACCAACACTGGGAACATGGAGAAGAGACCTGACCAGTATACACCAACACTGGGAACGTGTAGAAGAGACCTGACCAGTATACACCAACATTGGGAACGTGGAGAAGAGACCTGACCAGTATACACCAACACTGGGAACATGGAGAAGAGACCTGACCAGTATACACCAACACTGGGAACGTGGAGAAGAGACCTGACCAGTATACACCAACACTGGGAACGTGTAGAAGAGACCTGACCAGTATACACCAACACTGGGAATGTGGAGAAGAGACCTGACCAGTATACACCAACACTGGGAACATGGAGAAGAGACCTGACCAGTATACACCAACACTGGGAACGTGGAGAAGAGACCTGACCAGTATAAACCAACACTGGGAACGTGGAGAAGAGACCTGACCAGTATACACCAACACTGGGAACGTGGAGAAGAGACCTGACCAGTATACACCAACACTGGGAATGTGGAGAAGAGACCTGACCAGTATACACCAACACTGGGAACGTGGAGAAGAGACCTGACCAGTATACACCAACACTGGGAACGTGGAGAAGAGACCTGACCAGTATACACCAACACTGGGAACATGGAGAAGAGACCTGACCAGTATACACCAACACTGGGAACATGGAGAAGAGACCTGACCAGTATACACCAACACTGGGAACGTGTAGAAGAGACCTGACCAGTATACACCAACATTGGGAACGTGGAGAAGAGACCTGACCAGTATACACCAACACTGGGAACATGGAGAAGAGACCTGACCAGTATACACCAACACTGGGAACGTGGAGAAGAGACCTGACCAGTATACACCAACACTGGGAACGTGTAGAAGAGACCTGACCAGTATACACCAACACTGGGAATGTGGAGAAGAGACCTGACCAGTATACACCAACACTGGGAACATGGAGAAGAGACCTGACCAGTATACACCAACACTGGGAACGTGGAGAAGAAACCTGACCAGTATACACCAACACTGGGAACATGGAGAAGAGACCTGACCAGTATAAACCAACACTGGGAACGTGGAGAAGAGACCTGACCAGTATAAACCAACACTGGGAACGTGGAGGAGAGACCTGACCAGTATACACCAACACTGGGAACGTGGAGAAGAGACCTGACCAGTATACACCAACACTGGGAATGTGGAGAAGAGACCTGACCAGTATACACCGACACTGGGAACATGGAGAAGAGACCTGACCAGTATACACCAACATTGGGAACGTGGAGAAGAGACCTGACCAGTATACACCAACACTGGGAACATGGAGAAGAGACCTGACCAGTATACACCAACACTGGGAACGTGGAGAAGAGACCTGACCAGTATACACCAACACTGGGAACGTGTAGAAGAGACCTGACCAGTATACACCAACACTGGGAATGTGGAGAAGAGACCTGACCAGTATACACCAACACTGGGAACATGGAGAAGAGACCTGACCAGTATACACCAACACTGGGAACGTGGAGAAGAAACCTGACCAGTATACACCAACACTGGGAACATGGAGAAGAGACCTGACCAGTATAAACCAACACTGGGAACGTGGAGAAGAGACCTGACCAGTATAAACCAACACTGGGAACGTGGAGGAGAGACCTGACCAGTATACACCAACACTGGGAACGTGGAGAAGAGACCTGACCAGTATACACCAACACTGGGAATGTGGAGAAGAGACCTGACCAGTATACACCAACACTGGGAATGTGGAGAAGAGACCTGACCAGTATACACCAACACTGGGAACGTGGAGGAGAGACCTGACCAGTATACACCAACACTGGGAATGTGGAGAAGAGACCTGACCAGTATACACTAACACTGGGAATGTGGAGAAGAGACCTGGGAGCAGATTTCGGTGGAGACTTGCTTGATTCTGATCGAGGGCCAGAAGGATTCGGGCAGTGTTAAAAACCAAAGGTGAATTTACAAAATATTAAAATCTTTATTTTTTAGGCGAAAAACAGTAACAATGCAAGGACATGACGATAATCTGCATAACTAATCATACGCTAAATAGCTGCAAGCGAAATTTATGTAAGAGATAGCCAAGTTGATTGTCTATAAAATGAAGGTCGTCTCACGCTCAGAGCTGTAGAGGATGGAGAGACATGGGGCCTGAAAGTCAAAAGTGCAAAACATCATTACCCTTTTGCTCATCAGTATATGTGCTCTCCAAGTTTCTTCATATGTCCTTGTACAGAGTCCATCATATGCCCCTTATACACAGTACGGTCTATTGCCCCACGTGTACGTGTCTCCACTACCTGTTTTATTCTCTCATATATGAATGTCAGTATGTGATGATGGCCACTGCTGGATGAACTAATTATGCCTCATCTAAGGTAACTTGCTAGAGGGAACCTGGAAGGGCAGCTAAGGTAACTTGCTAGAGGGAACCTGGAAGGACATCTAAGGTAACTTGCTAGAGGGAGCCTGGAGGGTCACATTGATGTTCCCAATAGATCCATAGTTGCCCTCCATTAATCTAATGGCTGAAGAGATCACATTGGAAAAAATGTAATTTTTAATGGTGTGTTATCTATTTTGAGACCATTGACTGCTCATTTTCCTTTCCCATGGTTCTTTATATTTGGAGACGGGTCCAGGGTGTGCAACATTCCTGGAAACTCCCATCCGTAAATGCCAATCCTGGTTACAAAATTGGCACCAAACCTCATTGCCCGTGCACAGGAACCATCCAGGTTCCTATCTTTTATGTTTCTACCACTGATATATTAAAGGGAAATTCTGCCCCTACTGGAACAAGTTTGTAGGTAGAGATGAGAATGTTATAATACAAAGAGGTTGTGCTTAGTTAGAAAAATGGCGGGCCTTTAAAAAATGTTTTAAATAGAAATTAGCGCTACTCTTGTGGCTGTGTTTAGTTCTACAGCTCAGCCTCATTTACCCGGAAATGAGAAGTGGTTAACAGCCCAGATTGGTGCATGGACCTAAGCGGACCCTTTATCTAATCCTGCTCTCAGCTGAGAAGTGAATGCAATTGTACCTAGTCTGGACAATATAACTGTGATGACCGTCACTAGGTGGCGCTAGACTCTACTTGCATGGAGAGGTAGTCAGACAGGCTGAGGAGGATATGACAGTACACAGGGGGGCAGACAGAGACGAGGTCAGGATACAAGCCAAAAGTCAGCGTTCCAGGAGAGTACATACAAAATACAGGGAGCAGGCGAGGACGTTGTCAGGAGGAAAGCCGAGGTCAGAAGCCGGGAAGTCACAACCGAAATAGGGGAGGACTAGGAGAGATGGGTCAACAACAGTCCGGAGTCGAGAAGCCAAGATCTGAACACTGAGCACCATGGGAGTCAACAGCACAACTAAAACCAGGAAGTACAACTGGCGGTGTCCTGAGCAAACACGCTCCCTTATGAAGTAGAGAAATCACCGGGAATGAGAAGCATCTGCGTAAGCACCTCCCAGAACAGCGTGAAAGCCAGTGCTGTGAAACAACCAGCAGAGCATTCATCCTACAAATGTACAAACGCTCTGCACCATAACCAACACATACCGGCACCGCAGGAGAGCATAGCAGCACAATACAGAATGTTTTGCACATAGGAATCGTGACTGTAACTAGATACATTGTATCCACTTCTCAGATTAGAGAGCAACAGGTTGTGGATCACTGATCCTTACATTACTAGTAGTCATGAAGGCGTTTACTTACCCCCTGGGCAGGGGGCTGCAATGGTCCTGCAGTGGCCGTCTTCTGGTCAGAGACTGCTGGTGAGATACCAACTTTGATTCTCTCCACCATCTGTTCGCTCTCCATAGTCTTAGCCGATTTTACGTCTTCTCCTTCAGTGGTTTGGTCATTTTTGCCACTAATTTCTAGTTCTTTATCAATAGCTTTGGTAGAGTCATCTTCATGGTGGCCACCCATAGTTTCCACAGGGTTGATGGCTTCACCTTCAATAATTCTGTTTGCGATTGCGTCTTCTTTGGAAGTATCTATTGACTGTATTGAGTGGAAATCCAGGGAGACGTTGGATTGACTATCATTTGTGCCAGTCATTTCTTGGCTTTGGATTTTGGGTTCTGGGGCACCTTCATCAGTAGATGTTGGATCTGTTTTATTAACTAGATCAATGGCTTTTAGATTCAGATTAAGAATTGGTTCACATTCGATCTCAAGCTTCGATAAACCAAAATTTCCTTCTAAGGAATCTCCCTGAGGGGTAGTCTTCTCGTCCCCATGACTAGATATATTGATGTTGGTTTCTTGCAAGACTTCTAGACTTGTGGTGTCTTCCACCTGTTTTTCCTCTGTGGATGTGTTCTTGGTCAGCAAAAGTGATTTTTCTTCTTGAGGAGTCTCCTCATTCAATATCACTGGAGACTCTTCCACCTGTACTTCCGCCATGGATGTGTTCTTGGACTGAGGTGGTGATCTTGATTCTTCTTGAGATGACTCCTCATTCAATAACGTCGGAGAATCTTCAAACATTTTTTCTTCCATGGATGTGTTCTCTGTCAGCGGTAGTGATCCTCTTTCTTCTTCAGATGTCTTCATAGGAGAATCTTCTTCAGCGTTCTTGAAGGACAGGTCATAATGTTCCTCAGAAACAACCGCAAGGTTCTCTTGTTTGGTTGCCTTGTCTTCACCTAACCCATCGTCTTTTGGATGACCATCCTGAGGATGTGATGGTGTCAATGTTTCAGAAGATGAACTCAGACTTGTTCCACCCTCCGTAATTACAGCTTCCTGATGTGAACAGAAAGAGATCAGATAGAAGGGCTAACTTACTGTTATATACTATTTTACAACATCACACCAATTATACCTGCTTATGTTATTTGGAAGTAGAGTCACTGTTGATATAGCCCATCAGTATTGTGTAGGCCAAACCTGGGTAAAGTGCAACCCATGAGCCACATCTGGCTCTTTGGCTGTTCCAGTCCGGCCTATGGACTACAACAGCTGAAGAGCTGAAAACACTGGCAACGGGCTGCACCATACCCTCACCTGCCTGCCGCCCACCTCCCGATATGTCCGCTATCTGCAACCTCAGGATGCAGATGGTACTGAACACATTGGTGAAGGACAAAACGTTGGGTTCCTTCTTCCACCAACCAGTGACTGAGACAGCAGACGCAATGACATCACATCATCGTGTCTTCTATGTGGTGCATCAGTGCACCAGAGACCGGAGCAGAGCACTAGGGTGCCCTCTAATAACTCAACACACGGCCATTAATGTCTAAATTGATTTTAGATTTTGCATGTAACAGTGCTGGGAGAGCTGCTCCCACCCACACCAGCCTTTCAGTGCACATTTCCATTGAATTTGCTAATCACAGAAAGGGGCGGAATTGGACTACAACTCATGCTGCTGAGACCCACTAATGATAAAGATAAGAGGCTTAAGCTACTTAAACAGGTAAACAAAAAAAAAAAGACTGTGAGATAACAGACACAGGTCTCAAATCTCTGTTTTAACTCTTGCAGCATGCTGTCTTCAGGTTATCTTGCAAAAACCTGCTGACAGAGTCCCTTTTACTCTATGTTGTCCATGATCGGAGACAACCACTTCCTACTTTGTGACAGGATAGAACAATGCATGGGAAGAAGTCCAAATGTGGGCCGATCAAGTAATCCTCTCTGACAGTTGACTCTCTGTACATGTGTAGGTGGTGGTGACCCACTTAACCCTCAGGTCCCTGTGCAGAGCCTGGACATTTATGTGGATTATGGCAAAGCTCTGGTTCATAGGAAATATGGGTATGGGCTCCCTGGTCTTCTTGAGCTTCTATGCAATGGTGCTCGTCAGATCACACAACCCTTAGGGTGACTATACATACTAGATGAATGCCGGCTGAACCCACACACGCAGTGAGGAGTAGCCGGGCACCTAATGTGTATGGAAATGTCCAACTTTCTCCTGATGGCAGATGTCACGGGGACAAATGGTCAGGAAAGACAGCAGATCCTTTGTTCTCATGGGAAAGAAGCCACTGCTGGACACATCTGTTAGTGGCTTACACCTCTCTTCCCAATGAGAACATATGTACACTCGCACACTCTGAGTGTGCATATGTAGTGCGTGGGGGTGGGAGAAGTGGCTGTCAGGGGAACGTGCCGATTTAAGATACAGGGGGGAAAAAAGTATTTAGTGAGCCCCCAATTGTGCCAGTTCTCCGACTTACAAAGATGAGGTTGACCTGTAATTGACATCAGAGGTGACCACAACTATGAGAGACAAAATGAAAAAACAAATCCAGAAAATCACCGCGTCTGATTTGGAAGATTTTTTTTACAACTTATGGTGGAAAATAAGTATTTAGTCACCTAAAAACATACAAGATTTCTGGCTCTCACAGACCTGTAACTTCTTCTTTAAGAGGCTCCTCTGTCCTCCACTCATTACCTGTAGTAATGGCTCCTGGTTGACCTTGTTATCAGCATAAAAGACACCTGTCCACAACTTCAAACAGTCACACTCCAAAGTCCACTATGGTGAAGACCAAAGAGCTGTCGAAGGACACCAGAAATAAAATTGTAGCTGTGCATCAGGCTGGGAAGACTGAATCTGCAATAGGCAAGCAGCTTGGTGTGATGAAATCAACTGTGGGAGCAATAATAAAATTGAATACATACAAGATCACTAATAATCTCCCTCGGTCTGGGGCTCCATGCAAAATCTCACCCCATCCCATGGGGTCAAAATGATCACAAGAACGGTGAGGTAAAATCTCAGAGCCACATGGGGGGAACTAGTGAATGACCTGTATAGAGCTGGGACCACTGTAACAAAAACTACCATCAGTAACACACTACGCCAACAGGGACTCAGATCCTGCAGTGCACGTGTCCCCCTGCTGATGTCAATACATGTCTGGTCCTGTCTGAAGTTTGCTAGAGAGTATTTGGATTATCCAGAAGAGTATTGGGAGAATGTCATATGGTCTGATGAAACCAAAGTAGAACTGTTTGCTAGAACCACAACTCGTCATGTTTTGAGGAGACAGAATGCTGAGTTGCATCCAAAGAACACCATACCTACTGTGAAGCATGGGGGTGGCAACATCATGCTTTGGGGTTGTTCCTCTGCAAAGGGACCAGGACGACTGATCCGTGTACATGAAAGAATGAACGGGGCCATGTATAGTGATATTTTGAGTGCAAACCTCCTTCCATCAGCAAGGGTATTGAAGATGAAACATGGCTGGGTATTTCAGCATGATAATGATCACAAGCACACTGCCAGGGCAACAAAGGAGTGGCTTCATAAGAAGCATATAAAAAGGTCCTGGAGTGGCCTAGCCAGTCCCCAGATCTCAACCCCATAGAAAACCTTTGGAGGGAGTTGAAAGCCCGTGTTGCCCAGTGACAGGCCCAAAACATCACTGCTCTAGAGGAGATCTGCATGGAGGAATGGGCTAACATACCACCAACAGTGTGTGCCAACCTTGTGAAGACTTACAAAAAAGTCTAACCTCTGTCCTTGCCAACAAAGTATATATAACACAATATCAAGGTGAACTTTTGTTATTGACCAAATACTTATTTTCCACCATAATTTGCAAAAACAATCTTCCATATCAGGCGCGGTGATTTTCTGGATTTGTTTTCTCATTTTCCCTCTCATAGTTGCGGTCACCTCTGATGTCAATTACAGGCAAGTGGGGCATGATATCTGAACCTCACAGCAAGCGGTCATGTTCTATGCTCGTGTGGATTATGTAGGACCTGCAGGGGTGTTTTGGGGGTTAATAAAGTGATGAAAGAGGGTTTTTTTTGTCTTTTATACCAAATAAAGGCTTTTTTCGGTGTTTGTGTTTATTTCTTTTCACTTACAAATTAGTAATGGGTTGGGGTCTCATAGACGCATCCCAATACTAATCTAGGGCTTAGTGGCAGCAAATGCTGCCATTAACTCCTTAGTACCCTGACTGCCACCGCACCAGGGCAATCGGGAAGAGTTGGGAAAAGTGCTGGGATTGTCACATCTAATGGTTGTGACAATTCTGGGCAGCTGCAGGCTGCTATTTATAGGCTGGGGGGCTCCCAATAACCATGGGTCTCCCCAGCTTGAAAATACTATACCCCAGCTGTTGGGCTTTATCATGACTGGGTATCAAAATTGGGGGGAGACAGCATGCTGTTTACTTAAATCATTTATTTAAATAATTTAAATAAAAAATAAAAAAGCCCCATGCGGTTCCTCTTAGTTTGGTACACAGCCAAGATAACCGCACAGCTGCGGGCTGCAGCCTATAGCTATAAGCTTTATCTGTTCTGGTTGTCATAATATGGGGGCCCCACGAAAATGTATTTAATTTATTTTTACTGTATGCTATAGACCCGTGATTGGAAGCGTCAGACAGGCTGTTACACAGGCTGGGGACGCTGTCTGACTGCAACCAATCACAAACCCCGGTGGGCGGGGGAAGCAGTGAATATGCATGAGCCTAATGAGCGGCCACGGGAGCAGTTCTAGCTGCACCAGAGACTCGGTAAGTATAGCGCGCTTGATTATTTTTTTTTTATTATTTATTTTTACTTCATTCCCTGAGAATTCCGTCCCGGGCCCGGCACTCCGGTGCCCTTGAGCCTGTGGTGGTCGGACTTTACAGTCCGGTCCGCCCATCACTATTTTTCACAAAAATAATGCATCAAAGTTAAATTTGACAAAAATGCACCCAAAACACTCCAAAAACGCATCATTACAAGTGGAGTTTTTTTCATTTCCAGGCACTCTGGGACAAGGTGCAGTTTATGGGGCAGATTTGATATCTCAAAGGTGCAATTTTTTTGTGACAAGAAAACTGCAGCGTGTGCATGTAGCCCACATATGTCACATTCTGGCTGATTTTATTTGCCATCAAATGTGTACAGACAAGAGATGGGGGGGTCTCACACCAAGCAATCCAATTAAGCCATCTGGGAGGAAATGCCCTTTGGTCACTTAGCAGGGTGCTGGCTTATACCATCTGGGAGGAAATGCCCTTTGGTCACTTAGCAGGGTGCTGGCTTATACCATCTGGGAGGAAATGCCCTTTGGTCACTTAGCAGGGTGCTGGCTTATACCATCTGGGAGGAAATGCCCTTTGGTCACTTAGCAGGGTGCTGGCTTATGCCATCTGGGAGGAAATGCCCTTTGGTCACTTAGCAGGGTGCTGGCTTATACCATCTGGGAGGAAATGCCCTTTGGTCACCTAGCAGGGTGCTGGCTTATGCCATCTGGGAGGAAATGCCCTTTGGTCACTTAGCAGGGTGCTGGCTTATGCCATCTGGGAGGAAATGCCCTTTGGTCACTTAGCAGGGTGCTGGCTTATACCATCTGGGAGGAAATGCCCTTTGGTCACCTAGCAGGGTGCTGGCTTATGCCATCTGGGAGGAAATGCCCTTTGGTCACCTAGCAGGGTGCTGGCTTTTGCCATCTGGGAGGAAATGTCCTTTGGTCACTTAGCAGGGTGCTGGCTTATGCCATCTGGGAGGAAATGCCCTTTGGTCACCTAGCAGGGTGCTGGCTTATGCCATCTGGGAGGAAATGCCCTTTGGTCACCTAGCAGGGTGCTGGCTTTTGCCATCTGGGAGGAAATGCCCTTTGGTCACCTAGCAGGGTGCTGGCTTTTGCCATCTGGGAGGAAATGTCCTTTGGTCACCTAGCAGGGTGCTGGCTTTTGCCATCTGGGAGGAAATGTCCTTTGGTCACTTAGCAGGGTGCTGGCTTATGCCATCTGGGAGGAAATGTCCTTTGGTCCCCTAGCAGGGTGCTGGCTTTTGCCATCTGGGAGGAAATGTCCTTTGGTCACTTAGCAGGGTGCTGGCTTATGCCATCTGGGAGGAAATGCCCTTTGGTCCCCTAGCAGGGTGCTGGCTTTTGCCATCTGGGAGGAAATGTCCTTTGGTCACTTAGCAGGGTGCTGGCTTATACCATCTGGGAGGAAATGCCCTTTGGTCACTTAGCAGGGTGCTGGCTTATACCATCTGGGAGGAAATGCCCTTTGGTCACTTAGCAGGGTACTGGCTTATGCCATCTGGGAGGAAATGCCCTTTGGTCACCTAGCAAGGTGCTGGCTTGTGCCATCTGGGAGGAAATGCCCTTTGGTCACCTAGCAGGGTGCTGGCTTATACCATCTGGGAGGAAATGCCCTTTGGTCACTTAGCAGGGTGCTGGCTTATGCCATCTGGGAGAATATGACCTTTGGTCACTTAGCAGGGTGCTGGCTTATGCCATCTGGGAGGAAATGCCCTTTGGTCACCTAGCAAGGTGCTGGCTTGTGCCATCTGGGAGGAAATGCCCTTTGGTCACCTAGCAAGGTGCTGGCTTGTGCCATCTGGGAGGAAATGCCCTTTGGTCACCTAGCAAGGTGCTGGCTTGTGCCATCTGGGAGGAAATGCCCTTTGGTCCCCTAGCAGGGTGCTGGCTTATGTGATATTGGCGGAAATGCCCTTTGGTCACTTAGCAGGGGGCTGGCTTATGTGATATTGGAGGAAATGCCCTTTGGTCCCCTAGCAGGATGCTGGCTTATGCCATCTGGGAGGAAATGCCCTTTGGTTCCCTAGCAGGGTGCTGGCTTATGTGATATTGGAGGAAATGCTGGTTATGCCATCTGGGAGGAAATGCCCTTTGGTCCCCTAGCAGGGTGCTGGCTTATGTGATATTGGAGGAAATGTCCTTTGGTCCCCTAGCAGGGTGCTGGCTTATACCATCTGGGAGGAAATGTCCTTTGGTCACTTAGCAGGGTGCTGGCTTATGCCATCTTGGAGGTAATGCCCTTTGGTCACTTAGCAGGGGGCTGGCTTATGCCATCTGGGAGGAAATGTCCTTTGGACACTTAGCAGGGGGCTGGCTTATGTCATCTGGGAGGAAATGCCCTTTGGTCACTTAGCAGGGTGCTGGCTTATGCCATCTGGGAGGAAATGTCCTTTGGTCACTTAGCAGGGGGCTGGCTTATGCCATCTGGGAGGAAATGTCCTTTGGTCACTTAGCAGGGGGCTGGCTTATGCCATCTGGGAGGATATGCCCTTTGGTCACTTAGCAGGGGGCTGGCTTATGTCATCTGGGAGGAAATGCCCTTTGGTCACTAAGCAGGGGGCTGGCTTATGTCATCTGGGAGGAAATGCCCTTTGGTCTCCTAAGTAGTAAAAATAAGAATAAAGGGACACCCATTCGGTGCCCCCATAGAGATCGCCTGCTCTGCAAATTTAATTTTTTTCCCCCGCTTTCTGGATAAACATGTTCTATAGTGAAGCCAGCAGTGGAGAGTACACGGGGGGCCGGTTTAGACTCAGTGACCCCCCTGCAGCTGGTCCCGGACCCTCGTTTCTGTACAGATGAGGCTTCCTCCTCGGAGAAGGCTTTGTCCCGCTTCCGGGCTCCGCTCTCAGTTGCAGTCACTTTAACAAGTTGACAATAATCATCCGGGGCCGGGCTCTGCTGCTATGCAGCGCATTCCTAAATAGATTGTGTCTATTTTAGGAAAATGCAGCAAAATCGCCCTTGTCGCAGCTATTTTAATCCAGGAGACGGAATGCAGATCCTGCTCGTCACTGCCAAAACGTCTCCAGACACCTCAACGCTCCACGCTAGAGGCCGCGAGCACCCTGCTCATATCGACGAGCGCCATGCAGTCATTATACACAGAGGGGGACGCGGCACGGACGCATCATTAATTAATATCGATTGCTATCACGGTGTAGCGGATCATGTGGGATGTGGATTTAAAGGGAACCTCTGCCCAGGACACGCCATCATCGCATCAGTGTTATACCCCATAACACTGAACCAATGGGCACAACCGCCGCCAATAAATTACCACCTGAAGGGCAAAATTAAAGCCAAAAAATTATAGCCACGCCCCCAGAATCCTTAAAACCGAGCTCCTCCTACAGTCACGGGCAGGGTCATGTGATCGCTATGGGCTCTGCTGAATGGCTAGGAAGGGACACAGAGGGGAAGAAATATGTGTAGAACCCAAGAGGCAAGGGGTTAAACTGTTTCTCGGCGCCGGGCCGGTGACGTCGGGGTCCGGGGTGTCACGGGTGGCCCTGCCCGGCTTTGTGGTTGTACAATAAAAGGGGTGATGAGGATGAGGAATGGGTGGTGGAGGATGAAGGATGTTGGGAGTTGTCTCGTGACGTCACCTGCGGTACGCGGCCAGGGATTAGCCGCCGCTCGGTCGCCGTCCTCTGGGGCGGGTGATGTCGCAGCTAGGATGGTTCAGCTTCCCGCAGGTGAAGCTAGGACCCAGGGAAGATGATGGAGGTGGTAGTGGCCGTGAGCGCCGAGGTGCGGGACGACGGTGCCGGCAATGAAGGGGACAGGCACGGTAGTTGCGGTTCCAGGTCTTTCCTCACTGTCCAGGTGTTGCCCTCAGGGTGCCGGTCACTGCTGTCATGGGCCCCAGCTGATCCCGGGTCCTTAGGAGGTCAGAACCGGTGCGGTAGTCCGTGGGCCCTTCCTTCCTGCGCTTTAAAAGATGGATCCCCGTGGCTTGAAGCTACGGTTCCTGTAGAGTTTTACTCCCATCCCGTATGCAGGTGATGCGGGTCCGTGATGAGGCCTGACCTTGATCACGACTCCGGACCCTCTGTGCCACTGTGCTCCGCGATCTTGTGGGGGCCAGAGGGACATACAATCCCCCTGCCCTGCAGATTCTGGCAGTACAACGTGAAGTCTGTTCAGCCCTAGGGTTCTGCACCCTGCACAGCGCCGGTCCCGAGGGAGCAATGAAGCTCTCTCCTCGGTGACCGTATTAACTCCTATGTGTCACAGGAGCTACCGAAAACCCGTCCGCTCCTGTCCTCTCCTGCTGGAGAACTCTCTATCTGTTGTGTCAGCTCCTAACTCCCCCTGGTTCCCTGTAACTAGTGAGTGGCGGCTCCCCATGTTTGGTGACTGCCTTAAGACATGACCCTAGCCCGGTCCCCAATGGGGAGGGCAACCTGACTGTATGTATGACTTTGTGTGTAGTGGAACCGGTACCGACCTCCGCTGGATCCAGGATAAGTACCCCACCTTAAGTGAGGTGCAGTACCCTGTGGCGACTGAAGCCTCAGGGGTGCCACACTTGTGGCCGGTGTAGGGGCATCGAGCGGGATTAGTGGACCCACTGTACCAAGGGGGGCCCGGCTTACCCTTTAGTGGGAGGGGCTTAACTATGCACCCACCGAGAGGCGGACGCCAGGGACCACTCCCAGGGCAGTGGCTGGGACTGTGGCAGCTGACCCCCCAGGGCAGGTGACCAGACTCGACTCAGGAATAGATGAGTACAGGTGGGTACAGACAGGGATGGTGGACAGGGCAGAGACAGACAGGTATGGGAAGGCAGGTACAGGTGACGGACATAGGGATAATGGGACCTGACAACTAGCTAGCGGACTGGTATAATGACTAACTGAATGTGCTGTGCAGACACCTCCTCTAATGGGAGGGTGCCTTAAATACACACAGGCTGAGAGGCATTTCCTGGAAATTACGCGCTGGCCTTTAAGAGGGGGGCCAGTGTGTGGTGTGCGCACCCTAAGCACACTCCTGGGAGACCCGGGCTGCATACACAGGACCCGGGAGGGGAAGAAGGCAGCAGTACAGATGGATAGCCGGGGGAGAGCGGGAGAGGATGCGACCCGGCACTACAATATGCCACAATAGGATCAGTGCTGCCCCCTCCTTCAGCATTATCTGTATTCTTTAAATGAGTTTTCTAAAAATAAAGCTTAAAGGAGATCATTATTCTTATTTCCAGCAGTCCCATGGGCAAAGAATGGTGTAGTGGGGGCCGCAAGCCATCGCTCAATTCAAAGGGGTCCCTTCAAAACCCCATTTTTGTGATCAGTGGGGTTCCCAGAGATCATAAAGTTATCACAGATTGCCACACCAGGTACGGGGAGGTACCAAGTGAATGGCAAAAGGGAAGGGAGAAATGGTGACCCCCCTGACCAGACCTACTGCTGACCCCTGGCTCCCCTGACCACCCTAGATTGGTTCCGCACCTATGCGCTGAGTCGGATATCGGGCCCTGGCTGACCCTGAAATAGGCCCTAGGCAGGGAACGGATGGGACGAGCGCTTAGTCAACCCCACTAAGCTCTAAAGAAGACACAGGGAATACACAAAGGGGAAAGTAAATGAATAACATGACTCAGGCAGAGGAACTGCAACTACAAGGTTTCTCCAGATAAATACAAGCCGGCTGCTTGCACTGAAGACTTGTCAAGGATATAGACCTATCACCAGCCCAGAGCAAGGGGAATGAGGGTATATATATATACATCAATGGAAGTGCTGATGATTAACAACTGAAAGGGGAAGAAATCAGCAGGGTCCTAAAGAGAAAGGGATAAACCCCAAGCAGGAAAAAAGGGAAAGTCAGAGAACAGTGTGTGTAGCCAAACGCTGCGACCTTCTACAGCCAGACACCACAGGACTATCTGTCAAGCGTGACACAAATCCTGTGGATCAGTGGAATAACCCTTTAATTATTCTAGAAATGAAAAGTTCCTACAGACTTTCAAACCCCCCTCTTCAAAATCTCTGCATGCTGTCAATGTATGGAAATGTTCTTCTTCACATCCGACCTAATACTTCTACCCAAGAGCTTCTCACAATTGTATTTACGTAGCCTACAAACTCCTTTGAGGTAATTACATCTCTCCCGATAGTTTGTTACAATGTATCAGCGCAGGTAAAGTGTATCCGTAACTCCCCTCTCCGGGATCCCGGGCTCCTGCCGCTGCCATCTCCCCCTGCTCTTGCACGTTAGGCCATCAGTACCTTCACGTTTCCTGGCTTTATAGGCCGGCTCAGGCAGCTCCATGCTGGATGAGTATTCAGGGAGTTGGTGTCCTCGCAGCTACTTTGCACTGGACCATGAGACAAACTTAGCTCTGCTGTCGCTGAGTCAACCCTGCCGTACCGCTGCCAGCTATGCACAGGATCGTGTGACAAACGCAATATTGTAATTAGTGAATCAACCCTGCCGTACTGCTGCATACTCTGTACAAACTCAGCTCTGCTACATCAACTCCACTGTTCTACTGGCACCTCCACATTGATGTTATACAAGCCCAGCTCTGCTACATGAACTCCACTGTTCCACTGCCACCTCCTCATTAACATTCTACAAGCCCAGCCCTGTTACATCAACTCCACTGTTCCACTTCACCTCCACAATGACATTCAACAAGCCCAGCTCTACTACATCAACTCCATTGTTCCACTTCACCTCCACATTGACGTTCTACAAGCCCAGCCCTGTTACATCAACTCTACTGTTCCACTGCCTCCTCCACATTGACGTTCTACAAGCCCAGCTCTGCTACATCAACTCCACTGTTCCACTGCCTCCTCCACATTGATGTTCTACAAGCCCAGCTCTGCTACATCAACTCTACTGTTCCACTTCACCTCCACATTGATGTTCTACAAGCCCAGCTCTGCTACATCAGCTCCACTGTTCCACTGCCTCCTCCATTGATGTTCTCCAAGCCCAGCCCTGCTAATCAACTCCACTGTTCCACTGCCTCCTCCACATTGACATTCTACAAGCCCAGCCCTGTTACATCAACTCCATTGTTCCACTTCACCTCCACATTGACGTTCTACAAGCCCAGCTCTGCTACATCAACTCCACTGTTCCACTGCCACCTCCATTGATGTTCTCCAAGCCCAGCCCTGCTAATCAACTCCACTGTTCCACTGCCTCCTCCACATTGACATTCTACAAGCCCAGCCCTGTTACATCAACTCCATTGTTCCACTTCACCTCCACATTGATGTTCTACAAGCCCAGCTCTGCTACATCAGCTCCACTGTTCCACTGCCTCCTCCATTGATGTTCTCCAAGCCCAGCCCTGCTAATCAACTCCACTGTTCCACTGCCTCCTCCACATTGACATTCTACAAGCCCAGCCCTGTTACATCAACTCCATTGTTCCACTTCACCTCCACATTGACGTTCTACAAGCCCAGCTCTGCTACATCAACTCCACTGTTCCACTGCCACCTCCATTGATGTTCTCCAAGCCCAGCCCAGCTAATCAACTCCACTGTTCCACTGCCTCCTCCACATTGACATTCTACAAGCCCAGCCCTGTTACATCAACTCCATTGTTCCACTTCACCTCCACATTGATGTTCTACAAGCCCAGCTCTGCTACATCAGCTCCACTGTTCCACTGCCTCCTCCATTGATGTTCTCCAAGCCCAGCCCTGCTAATCAACTCCACTGTTCCACTGCCTCCTCCACATTGACATTCTACAAGCCCAGCCCTGTTACATCAACTCCATTGTTCCACTTCACCTCCACATTGACGTTCTACAAGCCCAGCTCTGCTACATCAACTCCACTGTTCCACTGCCACCTCCATTGATGTTCTCCAAGCCCAGCCCTGCTAATCAACTCCACTGTTCCACTGCCTCCTCCACATTGACATTCTACAAGCCCAGCCCTGTTACATCAACTCCATTGTTCCACTTCACCTCCACATTGACGTTCTACAAGCCCAGCTCTGCTACATCAACTCCACTGTTCCACTGCCTCCTCCACATTGACGTTCTCCAAGCCCAGCTCTGCTACATCAACTCTACTGTTCCACTGCCACCTCCTCATTGACATTGAACAAGCCCAGCTCTGCTACATCCACTCCATTGTTCCACTTCACCTCCACATTGACGTTCTACAAGCCCAGCCCTGTTACATCAACTCCACTGTTCCACTTCACCTCTACATTGACATTCAACAAGCCCAGCTCTGCTACATCAACTCCATTGTTCCACTTCACCTCCACATTGACGTTCTACAAGCCCAGCCCTGTTACATCAACTCTACTGTTCCACTGCCTCCTCCAAATTGACGTTCTACAAGCCCAGCTCTGCTACATCAACTCCACTGTTCCACTGCCTCCTCCACATTGATGTTCTACAAGCCCAGCTCTGCTACATCAGCTCCACTGTTCCACTGCCTCCTCCATTGATGTTCTCCAAGCCCAGCCCTGCTACATCAACTCCACTGTTCCACTTCACCTCCACATTGACATTCAACAAGCCCAGCTCTGCTACATCAACTCCATTGTTCCACTTCACCTCCACATTGACGTTCTACAAGCCCAGCCCTGTTACATCAACTCTACTGTTCCACTGCCTCCTCCACATTGACGTTCTACAAGCCCAGCTCTGCTACATCAACTCCACTGTTCCACTGCCTCCTCCACATTGATGTTCTACAAGCCCAGCCCTGTTACATCAACTCCATTGTTCCACTTCACCGCCACATTGACGTTCTACAAGCTCAGCTCTGCTACATCAACTCCACTGTTCCACTGCCACCTCCATTGATGTTCTCCAAGCCCAGCTCTGCTACATCAACTCCACTGTTCCATTGCCTCCTCCACATTGACGTTCTCCAAGCCCAGCTCTGCTACATCAACTCTACTGTTCCACTTCACCTCCACATTGACGTTCTACAAGCCCAGCTCTGCTACATCAACTCTACTGTTCCACTTCACCTCCACATTGACGTTCTACAAGCCCAGCTCTGCTACATCAACTCTACTGTTCCATTTCACCTCCACATTGACGTTCTACAAGCCCAGCTCTGCTACATCAACTCTACTGTTCCACTTCACCTCCACATTGACGTTCTACAAGCCCAGCTCTGCTACTTCAACTTTACTGTTCCACTTCACCTCCACATTGACGTTCTACAAGCCCAGCTCTGCTACATCAACTCTACTGTTCCACTTCACCTCCACATTGACGTTCTACAAGCCCAGCTCTGCTACATCAACTCTACTGTTCCACTTCACCTCCACATTTATGTTCTACAATCCCAGCTTTGCTACATCAACTCTATTGTTCCACTGCCTCCTCCACATTGACGTTCTACAAGCCCAGTTCTGCTACATCACCTCTACTGTTCTACTGCCACCTCCACATTGATGTTTTACAAGCTCAGCTCTGCTACATCAACTCCACTCTTCCACTTCACCTCCACATTGACGTTCTACAAGCCCAGCTCTGCTACATCAACTCCACTCTTCCACTTCACCTCCACATTGATGTTCTACAAGCCCAGCTCTGCTACATCAAATCCACTGTTCCACTTCACCTCCATTGATGTTCTCCAAGCCCAGCTCTGCAACTATGCTGAGCTACCTCGGCTTCAGCACTGGTGCAGTTCTGCCTTGGATTGTCCTTTGTATCTCAGCTCTGCTCCTCACTGCTGAGTCTAATCTTTAGGTACACCACCTGTCACGCCTACTACCTTTTTCTTGACTCTGCTTCATCAGATCCCATTTGCCCCTTCTATTTCCATTGTGCCACTGCTGCGGCTGGACGTCTCTGCTGCACCAGCGACATCAGTCCGTGCTGCACAACAACTGCTCTTCCACACCAAGGGTTTGAGGATCCATCTCACCAGCGAAGACCTAACACTATCAGCCTGGAGTGCACGCTCGCAGAGGAGTCACTGGACTAGATACAATTGTTAACAGACCCTCAGCTATGAGATGTGATGAGCTATAAGCCTCTGGATGCGACAAGAATCTTCCCACTGACAGCAAGCAGAGATCTTCACAATGATCAACTTGTAAGAAAATTGTAGAACTCTTTATGATTTACATAAAACCAGTAAATTGCATTGCAAACTGACTGGGACGGTACTGAGCGTGTGCGACCACCACTCCTATAGACGGTGAATGGAGCAGTACTGAGCGTGTGCGACCACCACTCCTATAGACGGTGAATGGAGCAGTACTGAGCGTGTGCGACCACCACTCCTATAGACAGTGAATGGATCAGTACTGAGCGTGTGCGACCACCACTCCTATATAGACAGTGAATGGATCAGTACTGAGCGTGTGTGACCATCACTCCTATAGACAGTGAGTGGGGCGATACTGAGCGTCAGCGACCACCACTCCTATAGACAGTGAATGGAGCAGTACTGAGCGTGTGCGACCACCACTCCTATATAAACAGTGAATGGATCAGTACTGAGCGTGTGTGACCATCACTCCTATAGACAGTGAGTGGGGCGGTACTGAGCGTCAGCGACCACCACTCCTATAGATCGTGAATGGAGCAGTGCTGAGCATGTGCGACCACCACTCCTATAGACAGTGAGTGGGGAGGTACTGAGCGTGTGCGACCACCACTGCTATAGACAGTGAGTGGAGCAGTACTGAGCGTATGCGACCATCACTCCTATAGACTGTGAATGGAGCAGTACTGAGCGTGTGCGACCACCACTCCTGTAGACAGTGAATGGAGCAGTACTGAGCCTGTGCGACCACCACTCCTATAGACAGTGAATGGAGCAGTACTGAGCCTGTGCGACCACCACTCCTATAGACAGTGAATGGAGCAGTACTGAGTGTGTGCGACCACCACTCCTATAGACAGTGAATGGAGCAGTACTGAGCCTGTGCGACCACCACTCCTATAGACAGTGAATGGAGCAGTACTGAGCGTGTGCGACCACCACTCCTATAGACAGTGAATGGAGCAGTACTGAGCGTGTGCGACCACCACTCCTATAGACAGTGAATGGAGCAGTACTGAGCGTGTGCAACTGCCACTCCTATAGACAGTGAATGGAGCAGTACTGAGTGTGTGCGACCACCACTCCTATAGACAGTGAATGGAGCAGTACTGAGCGTGTGCGACCATCACTCCTATAGACAGTGAATGGAGCAGTACCGAGCGTGTGCAACTGCCACTCCTATAGACAGTGAATGGAGCAGTACCGAGCGTGTGCAACTGCCACTCCTATAGACAGTGAATGGAGCAGTACTGAGCGTGTGCGACCATCACTCCTATAGACAGTGAATGGAGCAGTACTGAGCGTGTGCAACTGCCACTCCTATAGACAGTGAATGGAGCAGTACTGAGCGTGTGCGACCATCACTCCTATAGACTGTGAATGGAGCAGTACTGAGCGTGTGCGACCACCACTCCTATAGACAGTGAATGGATCAGTACTGAGCGTGTGCGACCATCACTCCTATAGACAGTGAGTGGAGCAGTACTGAGCGTATGCGACCATCACTCCTATAGACTGTGAATGGAGCAGTACTGAGCGTGTGCGACCATCACTCCTATAGACAGTGAATGGAGCAGTACTGAGCGTGTGCGACCACCACTCCTATAGACAGTGAATGGAGCAGTACTGAGCGTGTGCGACCACCACTCCTATAGACAGTGAATGGAGCAGTACTGAGTGTGTGCGACCATCACTCCTATAGACAGTGAATGGAGCAGTACTGAGCCTGTGCGACCACCACTCCTATAGACAATGAATGGAGCAGTACTGAGCGTGTGCGACCATCACTCCTATAGACTGTGAATGGAGCAGTACTGAGCGTGTGTGACCATCATTCCTATAGACAGTGAATGGAGCAGTACTGAGCGTGTGCGACCACCACTCCTATAGACAGTGAATGGAGCAGTACTGAGCGCGTGCGACCATCATTCCTATAGACAGTGAATGGAGCAGTACTGAGCGTGTGCGACCACCACTCCTATAGACAGTGAATGGAGCAGTACTGAGCGTGTGCGACCACCACTCCTATAGACAGTGAATGGAGCAGTACTGAGCGTGTGCGACCACAACTCCTATAGACAGTGAATGGAGCAGTACTGAGCGTGTGCGACCACCACTCCTATAGACAGTGAATGGAGCAGTACTGAGCGTGTGCGACCACCACTCCTATAGACAGTGAATGGAGCAGTACTGAGCGTGTGCGACCATCACTCCTATAGACAGTGAGTGGAGCAGTACTGAGCGTATGCGACCATCACTCCTATAGACTGTGAATGGAGCAGTACTGAGCATGTGCGACCACCACTCCTATATACAGTGAATGGAGCAGTGCTGAACGTGTGCGACCATCACTTCTATATACAGTGAATGGAGCAGTACTGAGCCTGTGCGACCATCACTCCTATAGACAGTGAATGGAGCAGTACTGATCATGTGCGACCATCACTTCTATATACAGTGAATGGAGCAGTACTGAGCGCGTGCGACCATCATTCCTATAGACAGTGAATGGAGCAGTACTGAGCATGTGCGACCACCACTCCTATAGACAGTGAATGGAGCAGTACTGAGCGTGTGCGACCACCACTCCTATAGACAGTGAATGGAGCAGTACTGAGCGTGTGCGACCACCACTCCTATAGACAGTGAATGGAGCAGTACTGAGCGTGTGCGACCACCACTCCTATAGACAGTGAATGGAGCAGTACTGAGCGCGTGCGACCATCACTCCTATAGACAGTGAATGGAGCAGTACTGAGCATGTGCGACCACCACTCCTATAGACAGTGAATGGAGCAGTACTGAGCGTGTGCGACCACCACTCCTATAGACAGTGAATGGAGCAGTACTGAGCGTGTGCGACCACCACTCCTACAGACAGTGAATGGAGCAGTACTGAGCGTGTGTGACCATCATTCCTATAGACAGTGAATGGAGCAGTACTGAGCGTGTGCGACCACCACTCCTATAGACAGTGAATGGAGCAGTACTGAGCGTGTGCGACCACCACTCCTATAGACAGTGAATGGAGCAGTACTGAGCGTGTGTGACCACCACTCCTATAGACAGTGAATGGAGCAGTACTGAGTGTGTGCGACCACCACTCCTATAGACAGTGAATGGAGCAGTACTGAGCGCGTGCGACCATCACTCCTATAGACAGTGAATGGAGCAGTACTGAGCGTGTGCGACCACCACTCCTATAGACAGTGAATGGAGCAGTACTGAGCGCGTGCGACCATCATTCCTATAGACAGTGAATGGAGCAGTACTGAGCGTGTGCGACCACCACTCTTATAGACAGTGAATGGAGCAGTACTGAGCGTGTGCGACCACCACTCCTATAGACTGTGACTGGAGCAGTACTGAGCATGTGCGACCACCACTCCTATAGACTGTGAATGGAGCAGTACTGAGCGTGTGTGACCATCATTCCTATAGACAGTGAATGGAGCAGTACTGAGCGTGTGCGACCACCACTCCTATAGACAGTGAATGGAGCAGTACTGAGCGCGTGCGACCATCATTCCT
This sequence comes from Anomaloglossus baeobatrachus, assembly GCF_048569485.1. Classification (NCBI taxonomy): domain Eukaryota; kingdom Metazoa; phylum Chordata; class Amphibia; order Anura; family Aromobatidae; genus Anomaloglossus; species Anomaloglossus baeobatrachus. The sequence goes on along the minus strand of NC_134354.1, from coordinate 19,461,629 downwards.
ATAGACAGTGAATGGAGCAGTACTGAGCGTGTGCGACCACCACTCCTATAGACAGTAAATGGAGCAGTACTGAGCGTGTGCGACCACCACTCCTATAGACAGTGAATGGAGCAGTACTGAGCGTGTGCGACCACCACTCCTATAGACAGTGAATGGAGCAGTACTGAGCGTGTGCGACCACCACTCCTATAGACAGTGAATGGAGCAGTACTGAGCGCGTGCGACCATCACTCCTATAGACAGTGAATGGAGCAGTACTGAGCGTGTGCGACCACCACTCCTATAGACAGTGAATGGAGCAGTACTGAGCGCGTGCGACCATCATTCCTATAGACAGTGAATGGAGCAGTACTGAGCGTGTGCGACCACCACTCCTATAGACAGTGAATGGAGCAGTACTGAGCGTGTGCGACCACCACTCCTATAGACAGTGAATGGAGCAGTACTGAGCGTGTGCGACCACCACTCCTATAGACAGTGAATGGAGCAGTACTGAGCGTGTGCGACCACCACTCCTATAGACAGTGAATGGAGCAGTACTGAGCGTGTGCGACCACCACTCCTATAGACAGTGAATGGAGCAGTACTGAGTGTGTGCGACCACCACTCCTATAGACAGTGAATGGAGCAGTACTGAGCGCGTGCGACCATCACTCCTATAGACAGTGAATGGAGCAGTACTGAGCGTGTGCGACCACCACTCCTATAGACAGTGAATGGAGCAGTACTGAGCGCGTGCGACCATCATTCCTATAGACAGTGAATGGAGCAGTACTGAGCGTGTGCGACCACCACTCCTATAGACAGTGAATGGAGCAGTACTGAGCGTGTGCGACCACCACTCCTATAGACAGTGAATGGAGCAGTACTGAGCGTGTGCGACCACCACTCCTATAGACAGTGAATGGAGCAGTACTGAGCGTGTGCGACCACCACTCCTATAGACAGTGAATGGAGCAGTACTGAGTGTATGCGACCACCACTCCTATAGACAGTGAATGGAGCAGTACTGAGCGTGTGCGACCACCACTCCTATAGACGGTGAGTGGGGCAGTACTGAGCGTGTGCGACCACCACTCCTATAGAGACAGTGAATGGAGCAGTACTGAGCGTGTGCGACCACCACTCCTATAGACAGCAGTACTGAGCGTGTGCGACCACCACTCCTTTAGACTGTGAATGGAGCAGTACTGAGCGTGTGCGACCACCACTCCTATAGAGACAGTGAATGGAGCCCCGGAGGACTAGAAGCTGCGGTCTCCTGTATGTTACACTGCGGGGCTGTCACATTGACGTCCGCCATGATTAGCCTCCTCGGCCGCAGGACTCTCCAGTAAATAATCGGATTTTCGTCACCCGCCATTATTAATAGTAATTATAAATACTGCGGACTCGTCCTGATGATGGCGGGAGCGGAGTAATTTACTGCAGCCGCTCCCGTCCTCCGCTGTGATGGACGGCGCGGTCTGCGGGTGTAGATCAGGGAGGCCGCCTCGGATGGGGTTAATTCTTGTGCGCGAAGCGCGGATTCATAACTTAGCGGACGCGGATTGTAATCCTAAATCTATCTGACTTCTGCCATACGGATTTATGATTCGCTCCGGCTATTTTCTATTATCTGCGCGGCAGCGCTCCAACTGCTGGGGCGGCAGTTTTATGTTAACCCTGTGATCCCGGGACGGCCGCTCGCCCGAGGAATCTGAGCAGACCTGGGCATACGCTATCTGCCAACCACTAAAGCCTGGGGGGGGGGCACCCGACCCTTCCAGCCAGATGTCCCCCAGCCTTACCCTGCCCTGGGGTCCCCAAGAGGTCAGTTTTGGCTCCCCAGATGGAAACTCTTAGCGTATACTCCAGTCACATACGAAGCTGCGTCCACAAATCTGCTGCACTGCATTGCACAGCAGAGTCCTTACATGGCTGATAACAGGGAATAATAGAAGGTGACCATCAGCATAACACATAAGATAAGACGGACACAGGACAGCCAAACGGAGGAGAAAACACTCACCTGCTCCGGGGCTGAGAATTCGGGAAGGGGCCCCTCCGGGACATCCATGTCTGTGGGCAAGAAAGGAAAGAAGCATGAGAATACTGCGGGCTACAGACCGCTGCTTATAGGGGAACCCAGGGGGTATTACTAGATTATGGGGGAACCCAGGAGTCTTAATGGTTATGGGGGGACCCAGGGTGTGTTACTGGTTATGGGGGAACCCAGGGGGTGTTACTAGATTATGGGGGAACCCAGGGGGTGTTACTAGATTATGGGGTAACCCAGGGGGAGTTACTAGATTATGGGGGAACCCAGGGGGTGTTCCTAGATTATGGGGGAACACAGTGGGTGTTACTGGTTATGGGGGAACCCAGGGGGTGTTACTAGATTATGGGGGAACCCAGGGGGTGTTACTAGATTGTGGGGGAACCCAGGGGGTGTTACTAGATTATGGGGGAACGCAGTGGGTGTTACTGGTTATGGGGGAACCCAGGGTATGTTACTGGTTATGGGGGAACCCAGGGGGTGTTACTGGTTATGGGGGAACCCAGGGGGTGTTACTGGTTACGGGGGAACCCAGGGGGTGTTACTGGTTATGGGGGAACCCAGGGGGTGTTACTAGATTATGGGGGAACCCAGGGGGTGTTAATAGATTATGGGGGAACCCAGGGGGTGTTCCTAGATTATGGGGGAACCCAGGGGGTGTTCCTAGATTATGGGGGAACACAGTGGGTGTTACTGGTTATGGGGGAACCCAGGGGGTGTTACTAGATTATGGGGGAACCCAGGGGGTGTTACTAGATTATGGGGGAACCCAGGGGGTGTTACTAGATTATGGGGGAACGCAGTGGGTGTTACTGGTTATGGGGGAACCCAGGATATGTTACTGGTTATGGGGGAACCCAGGGGGTGTTACTGGTTATGGGGGAACCCAGGGGGTGTTACTGGTTACGGGGGAACCCAGGGGGTGTTACTGGTTATGGGGGAACCCAGGGGGTGTTACTAGATTATGGGGGAACCCAGGGGGTGTTAATAGATTATGGGGGAACCCAGGGGGTGTTAATAGATTATGGGGGAACCCAGGAGTCTTAATGGTTATGGGGGGACCCAGGGTGTGTTACTGGTTATGGGGGAACCCAGGGGGTGTTACTGGTTATGGGGGAACCCAGGGGGTGTTACTGGTTATGGGGGAACCCAGGGGGTGTTACTAGATTATGGGGGAACCCAGGGGGTGTTACTAGATTATGGGGGAACCCAGGGGGTGTTCCTAGATTATGGGGGAACACAGTGGGTGTTACTGGTTATGGGGGAACCCAGGGGGTGTTACTGGTTATGGGGGAACCCAGGGGGTGTTACTAGATTATGGGGGAACCCAGGGGGTGTTAATAGATTATGGGGGAACCCAGGGGGTGTTCCTAGATTATGGGGGAACCCAGGGGGTGTTCCTAGATTATGGGGGAACACAGTGGGTGTTACTGGTTATGGGGGAACCCAGGGGGTGTTACTGGTTACGGGGGAACCCAGGGGGTGTTACTAGATTATGGGGGAACCCAGGGGGTGTTACTAGATTATGGGGGAACCCAGGGGGTGTTACTAGATTATGGGGGAACGCAGTGGGTGTTACTGGTTATGGGGGAACCCAGGGTATGTTACTGGTTATGGGGGAACCCAGGGTATGTTACTGGTTATGGGGGAACCCAGGGGGTGTTACTGGTTATGGGGGAACCCAGGGGGTGTTACTGGTTACGGGGGAACCCAGGGGGTGTTACTGGTTATGGGGGAACCCAGGGGGTGTTACTAGATTATGGGGGAACCCAGGGGGTGTTACTAGATTATGGGGGAACCCAGGGGGTGTTAATAGATTATGGGGGAACCCAGGGGGTGTTACTAGATTATGGGGGAACCCAGGAGTCTTAATGGTTATGGGGGGACCCAGGGTGTGTTACTGGTTATGGGGGAACCCAGGGGGTGTTACTGGTTATGGGGGAACCCAGGGGGTGTTACTAGATTATGGGGGAACCCAGGGGGTGTTACTAATTATGGGGGAACCCAGGGGGTGTTCCTAGATTATGGGGGAACACAGTGGGTGTTACTGGTTATGGGGGAACCCAGGGGGTGTTACTAGATTATGGGGGAACCCAGGGGGTGTTCCTAGATTATGGGGGAACACAGTGGGTGTTACTGGTTATGGGGGAACCCAGGGGGTGTTACTAGATTATGGGGGAACCCAGGGGGTGTTTCTAGATTATGGGGGAACCCAGGGGGTGATACTAGATTATGGGGGAACGCAGTGGGTGTTACTGCTTATGGGGGAACCCAGGGTATGTTACTGGTTATGGGGGAACCCAGGGGGTGTTACTGGTTATGGGGGAACCCAGGGGGTGTTACTGGTTACGGGGGAACCCAGGGGGTGTTACTGGTTATGGGGGAACCCAGGGGGTGTTACTACATTATGGGGGAACCCAGGGGGTGTTACTAGATTATGGGGGAACCCAGGGGGTGTTACTAGATTATGGGGGAACCCAGGGGGTGTTACTAGATTATGGGGGAACCCAGGAGTCTTAATGGTTATGGGGGGACCCAGGGTGTGTTACTGGTTATGGGGGAACCCAGGGGGTGTTACTGGTCATGGGGGAACCCAGGGGGTGTTACTAGATTATGGGGGAACCCAGGGGTGTTACTAGATTATGGGGGAACCCAGGGGGTGTTCCTAGATTATGGGGGAACAGAGTGGGTGTTACTGGTTATGGGGGAACCCAGGGGGTGTTACTGGTTATGGGGGAAGCCAAAGGATGTTACTGGTTATGGGGGAACCCAGGGTGTGTAACTGGTTATGGGGGAACCCAGGGGGTGTTACTAGATTATGGGGGAACGCAGTGGGTGTTACTGGTTATGGGGGAAGCCAGGGGATGTTACTGGTTATGGGGGAACCCAGGGTGTGTTACTGGTTATGGGGGAACCCAGGGGGTGTTACTGGTTACGGGGGAACCCAGGGGGTGTTACTGGTTACGGGGGAACCCAGTGGGTGTTACTAGATTATGGGGGAACCCAGTGGGTGTTACTAGATTATGAGGGGACAAAGTGGGTGTTACTAGATTATGGGGGAACCCAGTGGGTGTTACTAGATTATGGGGGAACCCAGTGGGTGTTACTAGATTATGGGGGAACCCAGTGGGTGTTACTAGATTATGAGGGAACAAAGTGGGTGTTACTAGATTATGGGGGAACCCAGTGGGTGTTACTGTTGCAAAATGTAGCAGATCTTTCACCTTAGAATCCAAATAGAAAAACTATTGCTGTTTTAGAGCACCTTGTAAAATACAGTATACAGCACTGGACACAGTATACAGGACAGGACACAGTATACAGCACCGGACACAGTATACAGCACCAGACACAGTATACAGCACCAGACACAGTATACAGCACCGGACACAGTATACAGCACAGGACACAGTATACAGCACCGGACACAGCCCACACAGTATACAGCACCGGACAGCACTGGTCTTGGATCTGTATTGATGTGGGGCCTGGTCTGGGGTCTGTATTGATGTGGGGCCTGGTCTGGTGTCTGTATTGATGTGGGGATCTGGTCAGGGGTCTGTATTGATGTGAGGCCTGGTCTGGGGTCTGTATTGATGTGGGGTCTGGTCTGGGGTCTGTATTGATGTGGGGTCTGGTCTGGGATCTATATTGATGTGGGGCCTGGTCTGGGGTCTGTATTGATGTGGGGCCTGGTCTGGGGTCTGAATTGATGTAGGGGTCTGGTCTGGGGGCTGTATTGATGTGGGGCCTGGTCTGGGGTCTGTATTGATGTGGGGCCTGGTCTGGGGTCTGAATTGATGTAGGGGTCTGGTCTGGGGTATGTATTGATGTAGGGGGCTGGTCTTGGGTCTGTATTGATGTAGGGGTCTGGTCTGGGGTCTGTATTGATGTAGGGGCCTGGTCTGGGGTTTATATTGATGTAGGGGTCTGGTCTGGGGTCTGTATTGATGTAAGGGGCTGGTGAGGGGTCTGTATTGATGTGGGGTCTGGTCTGGGGTCTGTATTGATGTAGGGGTCTGGTCTGGGGTTTATATTGATGTAGGGGTCTGGTCTGGGGTCTGTATTGATGTAGGGGTCTGGTCTGGGGTTTGTATTGATGTAGGGGTCTGGTCTGGGGTCTGTATTGCTATAGGGGTCTGGTCTGGGGTCTGTATTGATGTGGGGGCCTGGTGTGGGGTCTGTATTGATGTGGGGTCTGGCATGGTGTCTGTATTGATGTGGGGCCTGGTCTGGGGTCTGTATTGATGTGGGGCCTGGTCTGGGGTCTGTATTGATGTGGAGCCTAGTCTGGGGTCTGTATTGATGTGGGGCCTGGTCTGGGGTCTGTATTGATGTAGGGGCCTGATCTGGGGTCTGTATTGATGTGGGGTCTGGTCAGGGGTCTGTATTGATGTGGGGCCTGGTCTGGGGTCTGTATTGATGTGGGGATCTGGTCTTGGGTCTGTATTGATGTGGGGCCTGGTCTGGGGTCTGTATTGATGTGGGGCCTGGTCTGGGGTCTGTATTGATGTAGGGGTCTGTGGTCTGTATTGATGTAGGGGGCTGGTCTGGGGTCTGTATTGACGTAGGGGTCTGGTCTGGGGTCTGTATTGATGTAGGGGCCTGGTCTGGGGTCTATATAGATGTAGGGGGCTGGTCTGGAGTCTGTATTGATGTAAGGCCTGGTGTGAGGTCTGTATTGATATAGGGGTCTGGTCTGGGGTTTGTATTGATGTAGGGGGGTCTGGTCTGGGGTCTGTATTGATGTAGGGGGCTGGTCTGGGGTCTGTATTGACGTAGGGGCCTGGTCTGGGGTCTGTATTGATGTGGGGCCTGGTCTGGGGTCTGTATTGATGTGGGGATCTGGTCTGGGGTCTGTATTGATGTGGGGCCTGGTCTGGGGTCTGTATTGATGTAGGGGCCTGGTCTGGGGTCTATATAGATGTAGGGGGCTGGTCTGGAGTCTGTATTGATGTAGGGGTCTGGTCTGGGGTCTGTATTGATGTGGGGTCTGGGGTCTGTATTGATGTAAGGCCTGGTGTGAGGTCTGTATTGATATAGGGGTCTGGTCTGGGGTTTGTATTGATGTAGGGGGGTCTGGTCTGGGGTCTGTATTGATGTAGGGGGCTGGTCTGGGGTCTGTATTGACGTAGGGGCCTGGTCTGGGGTCTGTATTGATGTGGGGCCTGGTCTGGGGTCTGTATTGATGTGGGGATCTGGTCTGGGGTCTGTATTGATGTGGGGCCTGGTCTGGGGTCTGTATTGATGTGGGGCCTGGTCTGGGGTCTGTATTGATGTGGGGCCTGGTCTGTAGTCTGTACTGATGTAGGGGTCTGGTCTGGGGTCTGTATTGATGTGGGGTCTGGTCTGGGGTCTGTATTGATGTGGGGTCTGGTCTGGGGTCTGTATTGATGTGGGGCCTGGTGTGAGGTCTGTATTGATATAGGGGTCTGGTCTGGGGTCTGTATTGATGTAGGGGGCTGGTCTGGGGTCTGTATTGACGTAGGGGTCTGGTTTGGGGGTCTGTATTGATGTAGGGGCCTGGTCTGGGGTCTGTATTGATGTGGGGCCTGGTCTGGGGTCTGTATTGATGTAGGGGGCTGGTCTGGGGTCTCTATTGACGTAGGGGTCTGGTCTGGGGTCTGTATTGATGTAGGGGCCTGGTCTGGGGTCTGTATTGATGTGGGGCCTGGTCTGGGGTCTGTATTGATGTAGGGGTCTGGTCTGGGGTCTGTATTGATGTAGGGGTCTGGTCTGGGGTCTGTATTGATGTGGGGGCTTGGTCTGGGGTCTGTACTGATGTGGGGTCTGTATTGATGAGGGGTCTGGTCTGGGGTCTGTATTGATGTGGGGTCTGGTCTGGGGTCTGTATTGATGTGGGGCCTGGTCTGGGGTCTATATTGATGTAGGGGTCTGGTCTGGGGTCTGTATCGATGTAGGGGTTTGGTCTGGGGTTTGTGTTGATGTAGGGGTCTGGTCTGGAGTCTGTATTGAAGTGGGGGCCTGGTCTGGGGTCTGTATTGATGTAGGGGTCTGGTCTGGTTTCTGTATTGATGTGGGGCCTGGTCTGTTTTCTGTATTGATGTGGGGCCTGGTCTGGGGTCTGTATTGATGTGGGGCCTGGTCTGGGGTCTGTATTGATGTGGGGCCTGATCTGGGGGCTGTATTGATGTGGGGCCTGGTCTGGGGGCTGTATTGATGTGGGGCCTGGTCTGGGGGCTGTATTGATGTGGGGTCTGGTCTGGGGTCTGTATTGATGTGGGGCCTGGTCTGGGGTCTGTATTGATGTAGGGGGCTGGTCTGGGGTCTTTATTGAGGTAGGGGTCTAGTCTGGGGTTTGTGTTGATGTAGGGGTCTGGTCTGGAGTCTGTATTGATGTGGGGCCTGGTCTGGGGTCTGTATTGATGTAGGGGTCTGGTCTGGGGTCTGTATTGATGTGGGGGCTTGGTCTGGGGTCTGTACTGATGTGGGGTCTGTATTGATGAGGGGTCTGGTCTGGGGTCTGTATTGATGTGGGGTCTGGTCTGGGGTCTGTATTGATGTGGGGCCTGGTCTGAGGTTTGTGTTGATGTAGGGGTCTGGTCTGGGGTCTGTATTGATGTAGGGGTCTGGTCTGGGGTCTGTATTGATGTAGGGGTCTGGTCTGGGGTCTGTATTGATGTGGGAGCCTGGTCTGGGGTCAGTATTGATGTATGGGTCTGCTCTGGGGTCTGTATTGATGTGGGGGCCTGGTCTGTGGTCTGTATTGATGTGGGGGCCTGGTCTGGGGTCTGTATTGATGTAGGGGTCTGGTCTGGGGTCTGTATTGATGTGGGGCCTGGTCTGGGGTCTGTATTGATGTGGGGCCTGGTCTGGGTGCTGTATTGATGTGGGGCCTGGTCTGGGGGCTGTATTAATGTGGGGCCTGGTCTGGGGTCTGTATTGATGTGGGGTCTGGTCTGGGGTCTGTGTTGATGTGGGGCCTGGTCTGGGGTCTGTATTGATGTAGGGATCTGGTCTGGGGTCTGTATTGATGTAGGGGTCTGGTCTGGGGTCTGTATTGATGTGGGGCCTGGTCTGGGGGCTGTATTGATGTTGGGGTCTGGTCTGGGGTCTGTATTGATGTGGTGGTCTGGTCTGGGGTCTGTATTGATGTGGGGGCCTGGTCTGAGGTCTGTATTGATGTAGGGGTCTGGTCTGGGGTCTGTATTGATGTGGGGTCTGGTCTGGGGGTTGTATTGATGTGGGGCCTGGTCTGTGGGCTGTATTCACGTGGGGCCTGGTCTGAGGGCTGTATTGATGTGGGGGGTGGTCTGGGGGCTGTATTGATGTGGGGCCTGGTCTGGGGGCTGTATTGATGTGGGGCCTGGTCTGGGGGCTGTATTTATGTAGGGGTCTAGTCTAGGGTCTGTATTGATGTAGGGGTGTGGTCTGGTGGCCGTATTGATGTGGGGCCTGGTCTGGGGGCTGTATTGATGTAGGGGTCTGGTCTGGGGTCTGTATTCATGTAGGGGTCTGGTCTGGGGGCTGTATTGATGTGGGGCCTGGTCTGCGGGATGTATTGATGTAGGGATCTGGTCTGGGGTCTGTATTGATGTAGGGGGCTGGTCTGGGGTCTGTATTGACGTAGGGGCCTGGTCTGGGGTCTGTATTAATGTGGGGCCTGGTCTGGGGTCTGTATTGATGTGGGGATCTGGTCTGGGGTCTGTATTGATGTGGGGCCTGGTCTGGGGTCTGTATTGATGTGGGGCCTGGTCTGGGGTCTGTATTGATGTGGGGCCTGGTCTGGGGTCTGTATTGATGTGGAAGTCTGGTCTGGGGTCTGTATTGATGTGGGGGCCTGGTCTGTAGTCTGTACTGATGTAGGGGTCTGGCCTGGGGTCTGTATTGATGTGGGGTCTGGTCTGGGGTCTGTATTGATGTGGGGTCTGGTCTGGGGTCTGTATTGATGTGGGGCCTGGTGTGAGGTCTGTATTGATATAGGGGTCTGGTCTGGGGTCTGTATTGATGTAGGGGGCTGGTCTGGGGTCTGTATTGACGTAGGGTTCTGGTTTGGGGGTCTGTATTGATGTAGGGGCCTGGTCTGGGGTCTGTATTGATGTGGGGCCTGGTCTGGGGTCTGTATTGATGTAGGGGGCTGGTCTGGGGTCTCTATTGACGTAGGGGTCTGGTCTGGGGTCTGTATTGATGTAGGGGCCTGGTCTGGGGTCTGTATTGATGTGGGGCCTGGTCTGGGATCTGTATTGATGTAGGGGTCTGGTCTGGGGTTTGTATTGATGTAGGGGTCTGGTCTGGGGTCTGTATTGATGTGGGGGCTTGGTCTGGGGTCTGTACTGATGTGGGGTCTGTATTGATGAGGGGTCTGGTCTGGGGTCTGTATTGATGTGGGGTCTGGTCTGGGGTCTGTATTGATGTGGGGCCTGGTCTGGGGTCTATATTGATGTAGGGGTCTGGTCTGGGGTCTGTATCGATGTAGGGGTTTGGTCTGGGGTTTGTGTTGATGTAGGGGTCTGGTCTGGAGTCTGTATTGATGTGGGGGCCTGGTCTGGGGTCTGTATTGATGTAGGGGTCTGGTCTGGTTTCTGTATTGATGTGGGGCCTGGTCTGTTTTCTGTATTGATGTGGGGCCTGGTCTGGGGTCTGTATTGATGTGGGGCCTGGTCTGGGGTCTGTATTGATGTGGGGCCTGATCTGGGGGCTGTATTGATGTGGGGCCTGGTCTGGGGGCTGTATTGATGTGGGGCCTGGTCTGGGGGCTGTATTGATGTGGGGTCTGGTCTGGGGTCTGTATTGATGTGGGGCCTGGTCTGGGGTCTGTATTGATGTAGGGGGCTGGTCTGGGGTCTTTATTGAGGTAGGGGTCTAGTCTGGGGTTTGTGTTGATGTAGGGGTCTGGTCTGGAGTCTGTATTGATGTGGGGCCTGGTCTGGGGTCTGTATTGATGTAGGGGTCTGGTCTGGGGTCTGTATTGATGTGGGGGCTTGGTCTGGGGTCTGTACTGATGTGGGGTCTGTATTGATGAGGGGTCTGGTCTGGGGTCTGTATTGATGTGGGGTCTGGTCTGGGGTCTGTATTGATGTGGGGCCTGGTCTGAGGTTTGTGTTGATGTAGGGGTCTGGTCTGGGGTCTGTATTGATGTAGGGGTCTGGTCTGGGGTCTGTATTGATGTAGGGGTCTGGTCTGGGGTCTGTATTGATGTGGGAGCCTGGTCTGGGGTCAGTATTGATGTATGGGTCTGCTCTGGGGTCTGTATTGATGTGGGGGCCTGGTCTGTGGTCTGTATTGATGTGGGGGCCTGGTCTGGGGTCTGTATTGATGTAGGGGTCTGGTCTGGGGTCTGTATTGATGTGGGGCCTGGTCTGGGGTCTGTATTGATGTGGGGCCTGGTCTGGGTGCTGTATTGATGTGGGGCCTGGTCTGGGGGCTGTATTAATGTGGGGCCTGGTCTGGGGTCTGTATTGATGTGGGGTCTGGTCTGGGGTCTGTGTTGATGTGCGGCCTGGTCTGGGGTCTGTATTGATGTAGGGATCTGGTCTGGGGTCTGTATTGATGTAGGGGCCTGGTCTGGGGTCTGTATTGATGTGGGGCCTGGTCTGGGGGCTGTATTGATGTTGGGGTCTGGTCTGGGGTCTGTATTGATGTGGTGGTCTGGTCTGGGGTCTGTATTGATGTGGGGGCCTGGTCTGAGGTCTGTATTGATGTAGGGGTCTGGTCTGGGGGCTGTATTGATGTGGTGCCTGGTCTAGGGTCTGTATTGATGTGGGGTCTGGTCTGGGGGTTGTATTGATGTGGGGCCTGGTCTGTGGGCTGTATTGATGTGGGGCCTGGTCTGGGGGCTGTATTGATGTGGGGCCTGGTCTGGGGGCTGTATTGATGTGGGGCCTGGTCTGGGGGCTGTATTGATGTGGGGCCTGGTCTGGGGGCTGTATTGATGTGGGGCCTGGTCTGGGGGCTGTATTTATCTAGGGGTCTAGTCTAGGGTCTGTATTGATGTAGGGGTGTGGTCTGGTGGCTGTATTGATGTGGGGCCTGGTCTGGGGGCTGTATTGATGTAGGGGTCTGGTCTGGGGTCTGTATTCATGTAGGGGTCTGGTCTGGGGGCTGTATTGATGTGGGGCCTGGTCTGCGGGATGTATTGATGTAGGGATCTGGTCTGGGGTCTGTATTGATGTAGGGGGCTGGTCTGGGGTCTGTATTGACGTAGGGGCCTGGTCTGGGGTCTGTATTGATGTGGGGCCTGGTCTGGGGTCTGTATTGATGTGGGGATCTGGTCTGGGGTCTGTATTGATGTGGGGCCTGGTCTGGGGTCTGTATTGATGTGGGGCCTGGTCTGGGGTCTGTATTGATGTGGGGCCTGGTCTGGGGTCTGTATTGATGTGGGGGTCTGGTCTGGGGTCTGTATTGATGTGGGGGCCTGGTCTGTAGTCTGTACTGATGTAGGGGTCTGGTCTGGGGTCTGTATTGATGTGGGGTCTGGTCTGGGGTCTGTATTGATGTGGGGCCTGGTGTGAGGTCTGTATTGATATAGGGGTCTGGTCTGGGGTCTGTATTGATGTAGGGGGCTGGTCTGGGGTCTGTATTGACGTAGGGGTCTGGTTTGGGGGTCTGCATTGATGTAGGGGCCTGGTCTGGGGTCTGTATTGATGTGGGGCCTGGTCTGGGGTCTGTATTGATGTAGGGGGCTGGTCTGGGGTCTCTATTGACGTAGGGGTCTGTATTGATGTAGGGGCCTGGTCTGGGGTCTGTATTGATGTGGGGCCTGGTCTGGGGTCTGTATTGATGTAGGGGTCTGGTCTGGGGTTTGTATTGATGTAGGGGTCTGGTCTGGGGTCTGTATTGATGTGGGGGCTTGGTCTGGGGTCTGTACTGATGTGGGGTCTGTATTGATGAGGGGTCTGGTCTGGGGTCTGTATTGATGTGGGGTCTGGTCTGGGGTCTGTATTGATGTGGGGCCTGGTCTGGGGTCTATATTGATGTAGGGGTCTGGTCTGGGGTCTGTATCGATGTAGGGGTTTGGTCTGGGGTTTGTGTTGATGTAGGGGTCTGGTCTGGAGTCTGTATTGATGTGGGGGCCTGGTCTGGGGTCTGTATTGATGTAGGGGTCTGGTCTGGTTTCTGTATTGATGTGGGGGCCTGGTCTGGGGTCTGTATTGATGTAGGGGTCTGGTCTGGTTTCTGTATTGATGTGGGGCCTGGTCTGTTTTCTGTATTGATGTGGGGCCTGGTCTGGGGTCTGTATTGATGTGGGGCCTGATCTGGGGGCTGTATTGATGTGGGGCCTGGTCTGGGGGCTGTATTGATGTGGGGCCTGGTCTGGGGGCTGTATTGATGTGGGGTCTGGTCTGGGGTCTGTATTGATGTGGGGCCTGGTCTGGGGTCTGTATTGATGTAGGGGGCTGGTCTGGGGTCTTTATTGAGGTAGGGGTCTAGTCTGGGGTTTGTGTTGATGTAGGGGTCTAGTCTGGAGTCTGTATTGATGTGGGGCCTGGTCTGGGGTCTGTATTGATGTAGGGGTCTGGTCTGGGGTCTGTATTGATGTGGGGGCTTGGTCTGGGGTCTGTACTGATGTGGGGTCTGTATTGATGAGGGGTCTGGTCTGGGGTCTGTATTGATGTGGGGTCTGGTCTGGGGTCTGTATTGATGTGGGGCCTGGTCTGAGGTTTGTGTTGATGTAGGGGTCTGGTCTGGGGTCTGTATTGATGTAGGGGTCTGGTCTGGGGTCTGTATTGATGTAGGGGTCTGGTCTGGGGTCTGTATTGATGTGGGAGCCTGGTCTGGGGTCAGTATTGATGTATGGGTCTGCTCTGGGGTCTGTATTGATGTGGGGGCCTGGTCTGTGGTCTGTATGGATGTGGGGGCCTGGTCTGGGGTCTGTATTGATGTAGGGGTCTGGTCTGGGGTCTGTATTGATGTGGGGCCTGGTCTGGGGTCTGTATTGATGTGGGGCCTGGTCTGGGTGCTGTATTGATGTGGGGCCTGGTCTGGGGGCTGTATTAATGTGGGGCCTGGTCTGGGGTCTGTATTGATGTGGGGTCTGGTCTGGGGTCTGTGTTGATGTGGGGCCTGGTCTGGGGTCTGTATTGATGTAGGGATCTGGTCTGGGGTCTGTATTGATGTAGGGGTCTGGTCTGGGGTCTGTATTGATGTGGGGCCTGGTCTGGGGGCTGTATTGATGTTGGGGTCTGGTCTGGGGTCTGTATTGATGTGGTGGTCTGGTCTGGCGTCTGTATTGATGTGGGGGCCTGGTCTGAGGTCTGTATTGATGTAGGGGTCTGGTCTGGGGGCTGTATTGATGTGGTGCCTGGTCTGGGGTCTGTATTGATGTGGGGTCTGGTCTGGGGGTTGTATTGATGTGGGGCCTGGTCTGTGGGCTGTATTCACGTGGGGCCTGGTCTGAGGGCTGTATTGATGTGGGGCCTGGTCTGGGGGCTGTATTGATGTGGGGACTGGTCTGGGGGCTGTATTGATGTGGGGCCTGGTCTGGGGTCTGTATTGATGTAGGGGTCTGGTCTGGGGTCTGTATTGATGTGGGGGCTTGGTCTGGGGTCTGTACTGATGTGGGGTCTGTATTGATGAGGGGTCTGGTCTGGGGTCTGTATTGATGTGGGGTCTGGTCTGGGGTCTGTATTGATGTGGGGCCTGGTCTGGGGTCTATATTGATGTAGGGGTCTGGTCTGGGGTCTGTATCGATGTAGGGGTTTGGTCTGGGGTTTGTGTTGATGTAGGGGTCTGGTCTGGAGTCTGTATTGATGTGGGGGCCTGGTCTGGGGTCTGTATTGATGTAGGGGTCTGGTCTGGTTTCTGTATTGATGTGGGGGCCTGGTCTGGGGTCTGTATTGATGTAGGGGTCTGGTCTGGTTTCTGTATTGATGTGGGGCCTGGTCTGTTTTCTGTATTGATGTGGGGCCTGGTCTGGGGTCTGTATTGATGTGGGGCCTGGTCTGGGGTCTGTATTGATGTGGGGCCTGATCTGGGGGCTGTATTGATGTGGGGCCTGGTCTGGGGTCTGTATTGATGTGGGGCCTGGTCTGGGTGCTGTATTGATGTGGGGCCTGGTCTGGGGGCTGTATTAATGTGGGGCCTGGTCTGGGGTCTGTATTGATGTGGGGTCTGGTCTGGGGTCTGTGTTGATGTGCGGCCTGGTCTGGGGTCTGTATTGATGTAGGGATCTGGTCTGGGGTCTGTATTGATGTAGGGGTCTGGTCTGGGGTCTGTATTGATGTGGGGCCTGGTCTGGGGGCTGTATTGATGTTGGGGTCTGGTCTGGGGTCTGTATTGATGTGGTGGTCTGGTCTGGGGTCTGTATTGATGTGGGGGCCTGGTCTGAGGTCTGTATTGATGTAGGGGTCTGGTCTGGGGGCTGTATTGATGTGGTGCCTGGTCTGGGGTCTGTATTGATGTGGGGTCTGGTCTGGGGGTTGTATTGATGTGGGGCCTGGTCTGTGGGCTGTATTTATGTGGGGCCTGGTCTGGGGGCTGTATTGATGTGGGGCCTGGTCTGGGGGCTGTATTGATGTGGGGCCTGGTCTGGGGGCTGTATTGATGTGGGGCCTGGTCTGGGGGCTGTATTGATGTGGGGCCTGGTCTGGGGGCTGTATTTATGTAGGGGTCTAGTCTAGGGTCTGTATTGATGTAGGGGTGTGGTCTGGTGGCTGTATTGATGTGGGGCCTGGTCTGGGGGCTGTATTGATGTAGGGGTCTGGTCTGGGGTCTGTATTCATGTAGGGGTCTGGTCTGGGGGCTGTATTGATGTGGGGCCTGGTCTGCGGGATGTATTGATGTAGGGATCTGGTCTGGGGTCTGTATTGATGTAGGGGGCTGGTCTGGGGTCTGTATTGACGTAGGGGCCTGGTCTGGGGTCTGTATTGATGTGGGGATCTGGTCTGGGGTCTGTATTGATGTGGGGCCTGGTCTGGGGTCTGTATTGATGTGGGGCCTGGTCTGGGGTCTGTATTGATGTGGGGCCTGGTCTGGGGTCTGTATTGATGTGGGGTCTGGTCTGGGGTCTGTATTGATGTGGGGTCTGGTCTGGGGTCTGTATTGATGTGGGGCCTGGTGTGAGGTCTGTATTGATATAGGGGTCTGGTCTGGGGTCTGTATTGATGTAGGGGGCTGGTCTGGGGTCTGTATTGACGTAGGGGTCTGGTTTGGGGGTCTGTATTGATGTAGGGGCCTGGTCTGGGGTCTGTATTGATGTGGGGCCTGGTCTGGGGTCTGTATTGATGTAGGGGGCTGGTCTGGGGTCTCTATTGACGTAGGGGTCTGGTCTGGGGTCTGTATTGATGTAGGGGCCTGGTCTGGGGTCTGTATTGATGTGGGGCCTGGTCTGGGGTCTGTATTGATGTAGGGGTCTGGTCTGGGGTTTGTATTGATGTAGGGGTCTGGTCTGAGGTCTGTATTGATGTGGGGGCTTGGTCTGGGGTCTGTACTGATGTGGGGTCTGTATTGATGAGGGGTCTGGTCTGGGGTCTGTATTGATGTGGGGTCTGGTCTGGGGTCTGTATTGATGTGGGGCCTGGTCTGGGGTCTATATTGATGTAGGGGTCTGGTCTGGGGTCTGTATCGATGTAGGGGTTTGGTCTGGGGTTTGTGTTGATGTAGGGGTCTGGTCTGGAGTCTGTATTGATGTGGGGGCCTGGTCTGGGGTCTGTATTGATGTAGGGGTCTGGTCTGGTTTCTGTATTGATGTGGGGGCCTGGTCTGGGGTCTGTATTGATGTAGGGGTCTGGTCTGGTTTCTGTATTGATGTGGGGCCTGGTCTGTTTTCTGTATTGATGTGGGGCCTGGTCTGGGGTCTGTATTGATGTGGGGCCTTGTCTGGGGTCTGTATTGATGTGGGGCCTGATCTGGGGGCTGTATTGATGTGGGGCCTGGTCTGGGGGCTGTATTGATGTGGGGCCTGGTCTGGGGGCTGTATTGATGTGGGGTCTGGTCTGGGGTCTGTATTGATGTGGGGCCTGGTTTGGGGTCTGTATTGATGTAGGGGGCTGGTCTGGGGTCTTTATTGAGGTAGGGGTCTAGTCTGGGGTTTGTGTTGATGTAGGGGTCTGGTCTGGAGTCTGTATTGATGTGGGGCCTGGTCTGGGGTCTGTATTGATGTAGGGGTCTGGTCTGGGGTCTGTATTGATGTGGGGGCTTGGTCTGGGGTCTGTACTGATGTGGGGTCTGTATTGATGAGGGGTCTGGTCTGGGGTCTGTATTGATGTGGGGTCTGGTCTGGGGTCTGTATTGATGTGGGGCCTGGTCTGAGGTTTGTGTTGATGTAGGGGTCTGGTCTGGGGTCTGTATTGATGTAGGGGTCTGGTCTGGGGTCTGTATTGATGTAGGGGTCTGGTCTGGGGTCTGTATTGATGTGGGAGCCTGGTCTGGGGTCAGTATTGATGTATGGGTCTGCTCTGGGGTCTGTATTGATGTGGGGGCCTGGTCTGTGGTCTGTATTGATGTGGGGGCCTGGTCTGGGGTCTGTATTGATGTAGGGGTCTGGTCTGGGGTCTGTATTGATGTGGGGCCTGGTCTGGGGTCTGTATTGATGTGGGGCCTGGTCTGGGTGCTGTATTGATGTGGGGCCTGGTCTGGGGGCTGTATTAATGTGGGGCCTGGTCTGGGGTCTGTATTGATGTGGGGTCTGGTCTGGGGTCTGTGTTGATGTGGGGCCTGGTCTGGGGTCTGTATTGATGTAGGGATCTAGTCTGGGGTCTGTATTGATGTAGGGGTCTGGTCTGGGGTCTGTATTGATGTGGGGCCTGGTCTGGGGGCTGTATTGATGTTGGGGTCTGGTCTGGGGTCTGTATTGATGTGGTGGTCTGGTCTGGGGTCTGTATTGATGTGGGGGCCTGGTCTGAGGTCTGTATTGATGTAGGGGTCTGGTCTGGGGGCTGTATTGATGTGGTGCCTGGTCTGGGGTCTGTATTGATGTGGGGTCTGGTCTGGGGGTTGTATTGATGTGGGGCCTGGTCTGTGGGCTGTATTCACGTGGGGCCTGGTCTGAGGGCTGTATTGATGTGGGGCCTGGTCTGGGGGCTGTATTGATGTGGGGCCTGGTCTGGGGGCTGTATTGATGTGGGGCCTGGTCTGGGGGCTGTATTTATGTAGGGGTCTAGTCTAGGGTCTGTATTGATGTAGGGGTGTGGTCTGGTGGCTGTATTGATGTGGGGCCTGGTCTGGGGGCTGTATTGATGTAGGGGTCTGGTCTGGGGTCTGTATTCATGTAGGGGTCTGGTCTAGGGGCTGTATTGATGTGGGGCCTGGTCTGCGGGATGTATTGATGTGGGGCCTGGTCTGGGGGATGTATTGATGTGGGGCCTGGTCTGGGGTCTGTATTGATGTGGGCCTGGTCTGGGGTTTGTATTGATGTGGGGTCTGGTCTGGGGTCTGTATTGATGTGGGGTCTGGTCTGGGGTCTGTATTGATGTGGGGTCTGGTCTGGGGTCTGTATTGATGTGGGGGTCTGGTCTGGGGTCTGTATCGATGTGGGGGTCTGGTCTGGGGTCTGTATTGATGTGGGGGTCTGGTCTGGGGGTTGTATTGATGTGGGGTCTGGTCTGGGGTCTGTATTGATGTGGGGCCTGGTCTGGGGTCTGTATTGATCTAAGGGGCCTGGTCTGGGGTCTGTATTGATGTAGGGGCCTGGTCTGGGGTCTGTATTGATGTGGGGTCTGGTCTAGGGGCAGTATTGTTGTAGGGGTCTGGTCTGAGGTCTGTATTGATGTGGGGTCTGGTCTGGGGTCTGTACTGATGTAGGCATCTGGTCTGGGGTCTGTATTGACGTGTGGGGTCTGATCTGGGGTCTGTATTGATGTAGGGGTCTGGTCTGGGGTCTGTATTGATGTGGGGGCCTAGTCTGGGTTCTGTATTTATGTGGGGGCCTGGTCTGGGGTCTGTATTGATGTGGGGTCTGGGGTCTGTATTGATGTGGGGTCTGGTCTGGGGGCTGTATTGATGTGGGGCCTGGTCTGGGGGCTGTATTGATGTGGGGCCTGATCTGGGGGCTGTATTGATGTAGGGGTCTGGTGTCTGTATTGATGTGGGGCCTGGTCTGGGAGCTGTATTGATGTGGGGGTCTGTACTGATGTGGGGCCTGGTCTGGGGACTGTATTTATGTGGGGCCTGGTCTGGGGGCTGTATTGATGTGGGGGCCTGGTCTGAGGTCTGTATTGATGTAGGGGTCTGGTCTGGGGGCTGTATTGATGTGGGGCCTGGTCTGGGGAATGTATTGATGTGGGGCCTGGTCTGGGGGATGTATTGATGTGGGGCCTGGTCTGGGGTCTGTATTGATGTGGGGCCTGGTCTGGGGTCTGCATTGATGTGGGGCCTGGTCTGGGGTCTGTGTTGATGTGGGGTCTGGTCTGGGGTTTGTATTGATGTGGGGTCTGGTCTGGGGTCTGTATTGATGTAGGGGTCTAGTCTGGGGTCTGTATTGATGTGGGGTCTGGTCTGGGGGATGTATTGATGTGGGGCCTGGTCTGGGGGATGTATTGATGTGGGGCCTGGTCTGGGGGATGTATTGATGTGGGGCCTGGTCTGGGGGATGTATTGATGTAGGGGTCTGGTCTGGGGGATGTATTGGATGTGGGGCCTGGTCTGGGGGATGTACTGATGTAGGGGTCTGGTCTGGGGGATGTATTGATGTGGGGCCTGGTCTGGGAGCTGTATTGATGCGGGGCCTGGTCTGAGGGATGTATTGATGTGGGGCCTGGTCTGGGGTCTGTATTGATCTAAGGGGCCTGGTCTGGGGTCTGTATTGATGTAGGACCTGGTCTGGGGTCTGTATTGATGTGGGGTCTGGTCTAGGGGCAGTATTGTTGTAGGGGTCTGGTCTGAGGTCTGTATTGATGTGGGGTCTGGTCTGGGGTCTGTACTGATGTAGGCATCTGGTCTGGGGTCTGTATTGACGTGTGGGGTCTGATCTGGAGTCTGTATTGATGTAGGGGTCTGGTCTGGGGTCTGTATTGATGTAGGGGCCTAGTCTGGGTTCTGTATTGATGTGGGGGCCTGGTCTGGGGTCTGTATTGATGTGGGGTCTGGGGTCTGTATTGATGTGGGGCCTGGTCTGGGGGCTGTATTGATGTGGGGCCTGATCTGGGGGCTGTATTGATGTAGGGGTCTGGTGTCTGTATTGATGTGGGGCCTGGTCTGGGAGCTGTATTGATGTGGGGGTCTGTATTGATGTGGGGCCTGGTCTGGGGGCTGTATTGATGTGGGGGCCTGGTCTGAGGTCTGTATTGATGTAGGGGTCTGGTCTGGGGGCTGTATTGATGTGGGGCCTGGTCTGGGGAATGTATTGATGTGGGGCCTGGTCTGGGGGATGTATTGATATGGGGCCTGGTCTGGGGTCTGTATTGATGTGGGGCCTGGTCTGGGGTCTGTATTGATGTGGGGCCTGGTCTGGGGTCTGTGTTGATGTGGGGTCTGGTCTGGGGTTTGTATTGATGTGGGGTCTGGTCTGGGGTCTGTATTGATGTAGGGGTCTGGTCTGGGGTCTGTATTGATGTGGGGTCTGGTCTGGGGGATGTATTGATGTGGGGCCTGGTCTGGGGGATGTATTGATGTGGGGTCTGGTCTGGGGGATGTATTGATGTGGGGCCTGGTCTGGGGGATGTATTGATGTGGGGCCTGGTCTGGGGGATGTATTGATGTAGGGGTCTGGTCTGGGGGATGTATTGGATGTGGGGCCTGGTCTGGGGGATGTACTGATGTAGGGGTCTGGTCTGGGGGATGTATTGATGTGGGGCCTGGTCTGGGAGCTGTATTGATGCGGGGCCTGGTCTGAGGGATGTATTGATGTGGGGCCTGGTCTGGGGGATGTATTGATGTGGGGTCTGGTCTGGGAGCTGTATTGATGCGGGGCCTGGTCTGGGGTCTGTATTGATGCGGGGCCTGGTCTGAGGGATGTATTGATGTGGGGCCTGGTCTGGGGGCTGTATTGATGTGGAGCCTGGTCTGGGGTCTGTATTGATGTGGGGTCTGGTCTGGGTGCTGTATTGATGTGGTGGCCTGGTCTGGGGTCTGTATTGATGTGGGGGCCTGGTCTGGGGTCTGTATTGATGTAGGGGTCTGGTCTGGGGTCTGTATTGATGTGGGGGCCTGGCCTGGGGGATGTATTGATGTGGGGTCTGGTCTGGGGGCTGTAGTGATGTAGTGGTCTGGTCTGGGGGCTGTAGTGATGTGGGGTCTGGTCTGGGGTCTGTATTAATGTAGGGGTCTGGTCTGGGGGCTGTAGTGATGTAGGGGTCTGGTCTGGGGGCTGTAGTGATGTAGTGGTCTGGTCTGGGGGCTGTAGTGATGTGGGGTCTGGTCTGGGGGCTGTAGTGATGTGGGGTCTGGTCTGGGGTCTGTATTAATGTAGGGGTCTGGTCTGGGGGCTGTAGTGATGTAGGGGTCTGGTCTGGGGGCTGTAGTGATGTAGGGGTCTGGTCTGGGGGCTGTAGTGATGTGGGGTCTGGTCTGGGGTCTGTATTAATGTAGGGGTCTGGTCTGGGGGCTGTAGTGATGTAGGGGTCTGGTCTGGGGGCTGTAGTGATGTAGGGGTCTGGTCTGGGGGCTGTAGTGATGTGGGGTCTGGTCTGGGGTCTGTATTAATGTAGGGGTCTGGTCTGGGGGCTGTAGTGATGTAGTGGTCTGGTCTGGGGGCTGTAGTGATGTGGGGTCTGGTCTGGGGTCTGTATTAATGTAGGGGTCTGGTCTGGGGGCTGTAGTGATGTAGGGGTCTGGTCTGGGGGCTGTAGTGATGTAGGGGTCTGGTCTGGGGGGCTGTAGTGATGTAGGGGTCTGGTCTGGGGGCTGTAGTGATGTAGGGGTCTGGTCTGGGGGCTGTAGTGATGTGGGGTCTGGTCTGGGGGGCTGTAGTGATGTAGGGCTCTGGTCTGGGGGGCTGTATTGATGTGGGGTCTGGTCTGGGGGCTGTAGTGATGTGGGGTCTGGTCTGGGGGCTGTAGTGATGTAGGGGTCTGGTCTGGGGGGCTGTATTGATGTGGGGTCTGGTCTGGGGGCTGTAGTGATGTAGGGGTCTGGTCTGGGGGCTGTAGTGATGTAGGGGTCTGGTCTGGGGGCTGTATTGATGTGGGGGATGTATTGATGTGGGGTCTGGTCTGGGGGATGTATTGATGTGGGGGATGTATTGATGTGGGGCCTGGTCTGGGGGCTGTAGTGATGTAGGGGTCTGGGGGCTGTAGTGATGTAGGGGTCTGGTCTGGGGGCTGTAGTGATGTAGGGGTCTGGGGGCTGTAGTGATGTGGGGTCTGGTCTGGGGTCTGTATTAATGTAGGGGTCTGGTCTGGGGGCTGTAGTGATGTAGTGGTCTGGTCTGGGGGCTGTAGTGATGTAGTGGTCTGGTCTGGGGGCTGTAGTGATGTGGGGTCTGGTCTGGGGGCTGTAGTGATGTGGGGTCTGGTCTGGGCTCTGTATTAATGTAGGGGTCTGGTCTGGGGGCTGTAGTGATGTAGGGGTCTGGTCTGGGGGCTGTAGTGATGTAGGGGTCTGGTCTGGGGGCTGTAGTGATGTAGGGGTCTGGTCTGGGGGCTGTAGTGATGTGGGGTCTGGTCTGGGGTCTGTATTAATGTAGGGGTCTGGTCTGGGGGCTGTAGTGATGTAGGGGTCTGGTCTGGGGGCTGTAGTGATGTAGGGGTCTGGTCTGGGGGCTGTAGTGATGTGGGGTCGGGTCTGGGGTCTGTATTAATGTAGGGGTCTGGTCTGGGGGCTGTAGTGATGTAGGGGTCTGGTCTGGGGGCTGTAGTGATGTAGGGGTCTGGTCTGGGGGCTGTAGTGATGTAGGGGTCTGGTCTGGGGGCTGTAGTGATGTGGGGTCTGGTCTGGGGTCTGTATTAATGTAGGGGTCTGGTCTGGGGGCTGTAGTGATGTAGTGGTCTGGTCTGGGGGCTGTAGTGATGTGGGGTCTGGTCTGGGGGCTGTAGTGATGTAGGGGTCTGGTCTGGGGGCTGTAGTGATGTGGGGTCTGGTCTGGGGTCTGTATTAATGTAGGGGTCTGGTCTGGGGGCTGTAGTGATGTAGTGGTCTGGTCTGGGGGCTGTAGTGATGTGGGGTCTGGTCTGGGGTCTGTATTAATGTAGGGGTCTGGTCTGGGGGCTGTAGTGATGTAGGGGTCTGGTCTGGGGGCTGTAGTGATGTGGGGTCTGGTCTGGGGGCTGTAGTGATGTAGGGGTCTGGTCTGGGGGCTGTAGTGATGTAGGGGTCTGGTCTGGGGGCTGTAGTGATGTAGGGGTCTGGTCTGGGGGCTGTAGTGATGTAGGGGTCTGGTCTGGGGGCTGTAGTGATGTGGGGTCTGGTCTGGGGTCTGTATTAATGTAGGGGTCTGGTCTGGGGGCTGTAGTGATGTAGTGGTCTGGTCTGGGGGCTGTAGTGATGTGGGGTCTGGTCTGGGGGCTGTAGTGATGTAGGGGTCTGGTCTGGGGGCTGTAGTGATGTGGGGTCTGGTCTGGGGTCTGTATTAATGTAGGGGTCTGGTCTGGGGGCTGTAGTGATGTAGTGGTCTGGTCTGGGGGCTGTAGTGATGTGGGGTCTGGTCTGGGGTCTGTATTAATGTAGGGGTCTGGTCTGGGGGCTGTAGTGATGTGGGGTCTGGTCTGGGGTCTGTATTAATGTAGGGGTCTGGTCTGGGGGCTGTAGTGATGTAGGGGTCTGGTCTGGGGGCTGTAGTGATGTAGGGGTCTGGTCTGGGGGCTGTAGTGATGTAGGGGTCTGGTGGCTGTATTTATGTGGGGTCTGGTCTGGGGGCTGTAGTGATGTAGGGGTCTGGTCTGGGGGCTGTAGTGATGTAGGGGTCTGGTCTGGGGGCTGTAGTGATGTAGGGGTCTGGTGGCTGTATTTATGTGGGGTCTGGTCTGGGGGCTGTAGTGATGTAGGGGTCTGGTCTGGGGGCTGTAGTGATGTAGTGGTCTGGTCTGGGGGCTGTAGTGATGTGGGGTCTGGTCTGGGGTCTGTATTAATGTAGGGGTCTGGTCTGGGGGCTGTAGTGATGTAGGGGTCTGGTCTGGGGGCTGTAGTGATGTAGGGGTCTGGTCTGGGGGCTGTATTGATGTGGGGTCTGGTCTGGGGGCTGTAGTGATGTAGGGGTCTGGTCTGGGGGCTGTAGTGATGTGGGGTCTGGTCTGGGGTCTGTATTAATGTAGGGGTCTGATTTGGGGGCTGTAGTGATGTAGGGGTCTGGTCTGGGGGCTGTATTGATGTGGGGTCTGGTCTGGGGGCTGTAGTGATGTAGGGGTCTGGTCTGGGGGCTGTAGTGATGTAGGGGTCTGGTCTGGGGGCTGTAGTGATGTAGGGGTCTGGTCTGGGGGCTGTAGTGATGTAGGGGTCTGGGGGCTGTAGTGATGTAGGGGTCTGGTCTGGGGGCTGTAGTGATGTAGGGGTCTGGGGGCTGTAGTGATGTAGGGGTCTGGTCTGGGGGCTGTAGTGATGTAGGGGTCTGGTCTGGGGGCTGTAGTGATGTAGGGGTCTGGGGGCTGTAGTGATGTAGGGGTCTGGTCTGGGGGCTGTAGTGATGTAGGGGTCTGGTCTGGGGGCTGTAGTGATGTAGGGGTCTGGTCTGGGGTCTGTATTAATGTAGGGGTCTGGTCTGGGGGCTGTAGTGATGTAGTGGTCTGGTCTGGGGGCTGTAGTGATGTGGGGTCTGGTCTGGGGTCTGTATTAATGTAGGGGTCTGGTCTGGGGGCTGTAGTGATGTGGGGTCTGGTCTGGGGTCTGTATTAATGTAGGGGTCTGGTCTGGGGGCTGTAGTGATGTAGGGGTCTGGTCTGGGGGCTGTAGTGATGTAGGGGTCTGGTCTGGGGGCTGTAGTGATGTAGGGGTCTGGTGGCTGTATTTATGTGGGGTCTGGTCTGGGGGCTGTAGTGATGTAGGGGTCTGGTCTGGGGGCTGTAGTGATGTAGGGGTCTGGTCTGGGGGCTGTAGTGATGTAGGGGTCTGGTGGCTGTATTTATGTGGGGTCTGGTCTGGGGGCTGTAGTGATGTAGGGGTCTGGTCTGGGGGCTGTAGTGATGTAGTGGTCTGGTCTGGGGGCTGTAGTGATGTGGGGTCTGGTCTGGGGTCTGTATTAATGTAGGGGTCTGGTCTGGGGGCTGTAGTGATGTAGGGGTCTGGTCTGGGGGCTGTAGTGATGTAGGGGTCTGGTCTGGGGGCTGTATTGATGTGGGGTCTGGTCTGGGGGCTGTAGTGATGTAGGGGTCTGGTCTGGGGGCTGTAGTGATGTGGGGTCTGGTCTGGGGTCTGTATTAATGTAGGGGTCTGATTTGGGGGCTGTAGTGATGTAGGGGTCTGGTCTGGGGGCTGTATTGATGTGGGGTCTGGTCTGGGGGCTGTAGTGATGTAGGGGTCTGGTCTGGGGGCTGTAGTGATGTAGGGGTCTGGTCTGGGGGCTGTAGTGATGTAGGGGTCTGGTCTGGGGGCTGTAGTGATGTAGGGGTCTGGGGGCTGTAGTGATGTAGGGGTCTGGTCTGGGGGCTGTAGTGATGTAGGGGTCTGGGGGCTGTAGTGATGTAGGGGTCTGGTCTGGGGGCTGTAGTGATGTAGGGGTCTGGTCTGGGGGCTGTAGTGATGTAGGGGTCTGGGGGCTGTAGTGATGTAGGGGTCTGGTCTGGGGGCTGTAGTGATGTAGGGGTCTGGTCTGGGGGCTGTAGTGATGTAGGGGTCTGGTCTGGGGGCTGTATTAATGTAGGGGTCTGGTCTGGGGGCTGTAGTGATGTAGGGGTCTGGTCTGGGGGCTGTAGTGATGTAGGGGTCTGGTCTGGGGGCTGTAGTGATGTAGGGGTCTGGTCTGGGGGCTGTAGTGATGTAGGGGTCTGGTCTGGGGGCTGTATTGATGTGGGGTCTGGTCTGGGGGCTGTAGTGATGTAGGGGTCTGGTCTGGGGGCTGTAGTGATGTGGGGTCTGGTCTGGGGTCTGTATTAATGTAGGGGTCTGATTTGGGGGCTGTAGTGATGTAGGGGTCTGGTCTGGGGGCTGTATTGATGTGGGGTCTGGTCTGGGGGCTGTAGTGATGTAGGGGTCTGGTCTGGGGGCTGTAGTGATGTAGGGGTCTGGTCTGGGGGCTGTAGTGATGTAGGGGTCTGGTCTGGGGGCTGTAGTGATGTAGGGGTCTGGGGGCTGTAGTGATGTAGGGGTCTGGTCTGGGGGCTGTAGTGATGTAGGGGTCTGGGGGCTGTAGTGATGTAGGGGTCTGGTCTGGGGGCTGTAGTGATGTAGGGGTCTGGTCTGGGGGCTGTAGTGATGTAGGGGTCTGGGGGCTGTAGTGATGTAGGGGTCTGGTCTGGGGGCTGTAGTGATGTAGGGGTCTGGTCTGGGGGCTGTAGTGATGTAGGGGTCTGGTCTGGGGTCTGTATTAATGTAGGGGTCTGGTCTGGGGGCTGTAGTGATGTAGTGGTCTGGTCTGGGGGCTGTAGTGATGTGGGGTCTGGTCTGGGGTCTGTATTAATGTAGGGGTCTGGTCTGGGGGCTGTAGTGATGTGGGGTCTGGTCTGGGGTCTGTATTAATGTAGGGGTCTGGTCTGGGGGCTGTAGTGATGTAGGGGTCTGGTCTGGGGGCTGTAGTGATGTAGGGGTCTGGTCTGGGGGCTGTAGTGATGTAGGGGTCTGGTGGCTGTATTTATGTGGGGTCTGGTCTGGGGGCTGTAGTGATGTAGGGGTCTGGTCTGGGGGCTGTAGTGATGTAGGGGTCTGGTCTGGGGGCTGTAGTGATGTAGGGGTCTGGTGGCTGTATTTATGTGGGGTCTGGTCTGGGGGCTGTAGTGATGTAGGGGTCTGGTCTGGGGGCTGTAGTGATGTAGTGGTCTGGTCTGGGGGCTGTAGTGATGTGGGGTCTGGTCTGGGGTCTGTATTAATGTAGGGGTCTGGTCTGGGGGCTGTAGTGATGTAGGGGTCTGGTCTGGGGGCTGTAGTGATGTAGGGGTCTGGTCTGGGGGCTGTATTGATGTGGGGTCTGGTCTGGGGGCTGTAGTGATGTAGGGGTCTGGTCTGGGGGCTGTAGTGATGTGGGGTCTGGTCTGGGGTCTGTATTAATGTAGGGGTCTGATTTGGGGGCTGTAGTGATGTAGGGGTCTGGTCTGGGGGCTGTATTGATGTGGGGTCTGGTCTGGGGGCTGTAGTGATGTAGGGGTCTGGTCTGGGGGCTGTAGTGATGTAGGGGTCTGGTCTGGGGGCTGTAGTGATGTAGGGGTCTGGTCTGGGGGCTGTAGTGATGTAGGGGTCTGGGGGCTGTAGTGATGTAGGGGTCTGGTCTGGGGGCTGTAGTGATGTAGGGGTCTGGGGGCTGTAGTGATGTAGGGGTCTGGTCTGGGGGCTGTAGTGATGTAGGGGTCTGGTCTGGGGGCTGTAGTGATGTAGGGGTCTGGGGGCTGTAGTGATGTAGGGGTCTGGTCTGGGGGCTGTAGTGATGTAGGGGTCTGGGGGCTGTAGTGATGTAGGGGTCTGGTCTGGGGGCTGTAGTGATGTAGGGGTCTGGTCTGGGGGCTGTAGTGATGTAGGGGTCTGGGGGCTGTAGTGATGTAGGGGTCTGGTCTGGGGGCTGTAGTGATGTAGGGGTCTGGTCTGGGGGCTGTAGTGATGTAGGGGTCTGGTCTGGGGTCTGTATTAATGTAGGGGTCTGGTCTGGGGGCTGTAGTGATGTAGTGGTCTGGTCTGGGGGCTGTAGTGATGTGGGGTCTGGTCTGGGGTCTGTATTAATGTAGGGGTCTGGTCTGGGGGCTGTAGTGATGTGGGGTCTGGTCTGGGGTCTGTATTAATGTAGGGGTCTGGTCTGGGGGCTGTAGTGATGTAGGGGTCTGGTCTGGGGGCTGTAGTGATGTAGGGGTCTGGTCTGGGGGCTGTAGTGATGTAGGGGTCTGGTGGCTGTATTTATGTGGGGTCTGGTCTGGGGGCTGTAGTGATGTAGGGGTCTGGTCTGGGGGCTGTAGTGATGTAGGGGTCTGGTCTGGGGGCTGTAGTGATGTAGGGGTCTGGTGGCTGTATTTATGTGGGGTCTGGTCTGGGGGCTGTAGTGATGTAGGGGTCTGGTCTGGGGGCTGTAGTGATGTAGTGGTCTGGTCTGGGGGCTGTAGTGATGTGGGGTCTGGTCTGGGGTCTGTATTAATGTAGGGGTCTGGTCTGGGGGCTGTAGTGATGTAGGGGTCTGGTCTGGGGGCTGTAGTGATGTAGGGGTCTGGTCTGGGGGCTGTATTGATGTGGGGTCTGGTCTGGGGGCTGTAGTGATGTAGGGGTCTGGTCTGGGGGCTGTAGTGATGTGGGGTCTGGTCTGGGGTCTGTATTAATGTAGGGGTCTGATTTGGGGGCTGTAGTGATGTAGGGGTCTGGTCTGGGGGCTGTATTGATGTGGGGTCTGGTCTGGGGGCTGTAGTGATGTAGGGGTCTGGTCTGGGGGCTGTAGTGATGTAGGGGTCTGGTCTGGGGGCTGTAGTGATGTAGGGGTCTGGTCTGGGGGCTGTAGTGATGTAGGGGTCTGGGGGCTGTAGTGATGTAGGGGTCTGGTCTGGGGGCTGTAGTGATGTAGGGGTCTGGGGGCTGTAGTGATGTAGGGGTCTGGTCTGGGGGCTGTAGTGATGTAGGGGTCTGGTCTGGGGGCTGTAGTGATGTAGGGGTCTGGGGGCTGTAGTGATGTAGGGGTCTGGTCTGGGGGCTGTAGTGATGTAGGGGTCTGGTCTGGGGGCTGTAGTGATGTAGGGGTCTGGTCTGGGGGCTGTATTAATGTAGGGGTCTGGTCTGGGGGCTGTAGTGATGTAGGGGTCTGGTCTGGGGGCTGTAGTGATGTAGGGGTCTGGTCTGGGGGCTGTAGTGATGTAGGGGTCTGGTCTGGGGGCTGTAGTGATGTAGGGGTCTGGTCTGGGGGCTGTATTGATGTGGGGTCTGGTCTGGGGGCTGTAGTGATGTAGGGGTCTGGTCTGGGGGCTGTAGTGATGTGGGGTCTGGTCTGGGGTCTGTATTAATGTAGGGGTCTGATTTGGGGGCTGTAGTGATGTAGGGGTCTGGTCTGGGGGCTGTATTGATGTGGGGTCTGGTCTGGGGGCTGTAGTGATGTAGGGGTCTGGTCTGGGGGCTGTAGTGATGTAGGGGTCTGGTCTGGGGGCTGTAGTGATGTAGGGGTCTGGTCTGGGGGCTGTAGTGATGTAGGGGTCTGGGGGCTGTAGTGATGTAGGGGTCTGGTCTGGGGGCTGTAGTGATGTAGGGGTCTGGGGGCTGTAGTGATGTAGGGGTCTGGTCTGGGGGCTGTAGTGATGTAGGGGTCTGGTCTGGGGGCTGTAGTGATGTAGGGGTCTGGGGGCTGTAGTGATGTAGGAGTCTGGTCTGGGGGCTGTAGTGATGTAGGGGTCTGGTCTGGGGGCTGTAGTGATGTAGGGGTCTGGTCTGGGGTCTGTATTAATGTAGGGGTCTGGTCTGGGGGCTGTAGTGATGTAGTGGTCTGGTCTGGGGGCTGTAGTGATGTGGGGTCTGGTCTGGGGTCTGTATTAATGTAGGGGTCTGGTCTGGGGGCTGTAGTGATGTGGGGTCTGGTCTGGGGTCTGTATTAATGTAGGGGTCTGGTCTGGGGGCTGTAGTGATGTAGGGGTCTGGTCTGGGGGCTGTAGTGATGTAGGGGTCTGGTCTGGGGGCTGTAGTGATGTAGGGGTCTGGTGGCTGTATTTATGTGGGGTCTGGTCTGGGGGCTGTAGTGATGTAGGGGTCTGGTCTGGGGGCTGTAGTGATGTAGGGGTCTGGTCTGGGGGCTGTAGTGATGTAGGGGTCTGGTGGCTGTATTTATGTGGGGTCTGGTCTGGGGGCTGTAGTGATGTAGGGGTCTGGTCTGGGGGCTGTAGTGATGTAGTGGTCTGGTCTGGGGGCTGTAGTGATGTGGGGTCTGGTCTGGGGTCTGTATTAATGTAGGGGTCTGGTCTGGGGGCTGTAGTGATGTAGGGGTCTGGTCTGGGGGCTGTAGTGATGTAGGGGTCTGGTCTGGGGGCTGTATTGATGTGGGGTCTGGTCTGGGGGCTGTAGTGATGTAGGGGTCTGGTCTGGGGGCTGTAGTGATGTGGGGTCTGGTCTGGGGTCTGTATTAATGTAGGGGTCTGATTTGGGGGCTGTAGTGATGTAGGGGTCTGGTCTGGGGGCTGTATTGATGTGGGGTCTGGTCTGGGGGCTGTAGTGATGTAGGGGTCTGGTCTGGGGGCTGTAGTGATGTAGGGGTCTGGTCTGGGGGCTGTAGTGATGTAGGGGTCTGGTCTGGGGGCTGTAGTGATGTAGGGGTCTGGGGGCTGTAGTGATGTAGGGGTCTGGTCTGGGGGCTGTAGTGATGTAGGGGTCTGGGGGCTGTAGTGATGTAGGGGTCTGGTCTGGGGGCTGTAGTGATGTAGGGGTCTGGTCTGGGGGCTGTAGTGATGTAGGGGTCTGGGGGCTGTAGTGATGTAGGGGTCTGGTCTGGGGGCTGTAGTGATGTAGGGGTCTGGTCTGGGGGCTGTAGTGATGTAGGGGTCTGGTCTGGGGGCTGTATTAATGTAGGGGTCTGGTCTGGGGGCTGTAGTGATGTAGGGGTCTGGTCTGGGGGCTGTAGTGATGTAGGGGTCTGGTCTGGGGGCTGTAGTGATGTAGGGGTCTGGTCTGGGGGCTGTAGTGATGTAGGGGTCTGGTCTGGGGGCTGTATTGATGTGGGGTCTGGTCTGGGGGCTGTAGTGATGTAGGGGTCTGGTCTGGGGGCTGTAGTGATGTGGGGTCTGGTCTGGGGTCTGTATTAATGTAGGGGTCTGATTTGGGGGCTGTAGTGATGTAGGGGTCTGGTCTGGGGGCTGTATTGATGTGGGGTCTGGTCTGGGGGCTGTAGTGATGTAGGGGTCTGGTCTGGGGGCTGTAGTGATGTAGGGGTCTGGTCTGGGGGCTGTAGTGATGTAGGGGTCTGGTCTGGGGGCTGTAGTGATGTAGGGGTCTGGGGGCTGTAGTGATGTAGGGGTCTGGTCTGGGGGCTGTAGTGATGTAGGGGTCTGGGGGCTGTAGTGATGTAGGGGTCTGGTCTGGGGGCTGTAGTGATGTAGGGGTCTGGTCTGGGGGCTGTAGTGATGTAGGGGTCTGGGGGCTGTAGTGATGTAGGGGTCTGGTCTGGGGGCTGTAGTGATGTAGGGGTCTGGTCTGGGGGCTGTAGTGATGTAGGGGTCTGGTCTGGGGTCTGTATTAATGTAGGGGTCTGGTCTGGGGGCTGTAGTGATGTAGTGGTCTGGTCTGGGGGCTGTAGTGATGTGGGGTCTGGTCTGGGGTCTGTA
Organism: Anomaloglossus baeobatrachus; assembly: GCF_048569485.1. Taxonomy (NCBI): domain Eukaryota; kingdom Metazoa; phylum Chordata; class Amphibia; order Anura; family Aromobatidae; genus Anomaloglossus; species Anomaloglossus baeobatrachus. The sequence continues at coordinate 19,430,408 of NC_134354.1, read as the reverse complement.
TTAATGTAGGGGTCTGGTCTGGGGGCTGTAGTGATGTGGGGTCTGGTCTGGGGTCTGTATTAATGTAGGGGTCTGGTCTGGGGGCTGTAGTGATGTAGGGGTCTGGTCTGGGGGCTGTAGTGATGTAGGGGTCTGGTCTGGGGGCTGTAGTGATGTAGGGGTCTGGTGGCTGTATTTATGTGGGGTCTGGTCTGGGGGCTGTAGTGATGTAGGGGTCTGGTCTGGGGGCTGTAGTGATGTAGGGGTCTGGTCTGGGGGCTGTAGTGATGTAGGGGTCTGGTGGCTGTATTTATGTGGGGTCTGGTCTGGGGGCTGTAGTGATGTAGGGGTCTGGTCTGGGGGCTGTAGTGATGTAGTGGTCTGGTCTGGGGGCTGTAGTGATGTGGGGTCTGGTCTGGGGTCTGTATTAATGTAGGGGTCTGGTCTGGGGGCTGTAGTGATGTAGGGGTCTGGTCTGGGGGCTGTAGTGATGTAGGGGTCTGGTCTGGGGGCTGTATTGATGTGGGGTCTGGTCTGGGGGCTGTAGTGATGTAGGGGTCTGGTCTGGGGGCTGTAGTGATGTGGGGTCTGGTCTGGGGTCTGTATTAATGTAGGGGTCTGATTTGGGGGCTGTAGTGATGTAGGGGTCTGGTCTGGGGGCTGTATTGATGTGGGGTCTGGTCTGGGGGCTGTAGTGATGTAGGGGTCTGGTCTGGGGGCTGTAGTGATGTAGGGGTCTGGTCTGGGGGCTGTAGTGATGTAGGGGTCTGGTCTGGGGGCTGTAGTGATGTAGGGGTCTGGGGGCTGTAGTGATGTAGGGGTCTGGTCTGGGGGCTGTAGTGATGTAGGGGTCTGGGGGCTGTAGTGATGTAGGGGTCTGGTCTGGGGGCTGTAGTGATGTAGGGGTCTGGTCTGGGGGCTGTAGTGATGTAGGGGTCTGGGGGCTGTAGTGATGTAGGGGTCTGGTCTGGGGGCTGTAGTGATGTAGGGGTCTGGGGGCTGTAGTGATGTAGGGGTCTGGTCTGGGGGCTGTAGTGATGTAGGGGTCTGGTCTGGGGGCTGTAGTGATGTAGGGGTCTGGGGGCTGTAGTGATGTAGGGGTCTGGTCTGGGGGCTGTAGTGATGTAGGGGTCTGGTCTGGGGGCTGTAGTGATGTAGGGGTCTGGTCTGGGGTCTGTATTAATGTAGGGGTCTGGTCTGGGGGCTGTAGTGATGTAGTGGTCTGGTCTGGGGGCTGTAGTGATGTGGGGTCTGGTCTGGGGTCTGTATTAATGTAGGGGTCTGGTCTGGGGGCTGTAGTGATGTGGGGTCTGGTCTGGGGTCTGTATTAATGTAGGGGTCTGGTCTGGGGGCTGTAGTGATGTAGGGGTCTGGTCTGGGGGCTGTAGTGATGTAGGGGTCTGGTCTGGGGGCTGTAGTGATGTAGGGGTCTGGTGGCTGTATTTATGTGGGGTCTGGTCTGGGGGCTGTAGTGATGTAGGGGTCTGGTCTGGGGGCTGTAGTGATGTAGGGGTCTGGTCTGGGGGCTGTAGTGATGTAGGGGTCTGGTGGCTGTATTTATGTGGGGTCTGGTCTGGGGGCTGTAGTGATGTAGGGGTCTGGTCTGGGGGCTGTAGTGATGTAGTGGTCTGGTCTGGGGGCTGTAGTTATGTGGGGTCTGGTCTGGGGTCTGTATTAATGTAGGGGTCTGGTCTGGGGGCTGTAGTGATGTAGGGGTCTGGTCTGGGGGCTGTAGTGATGTAGGGGTCTGGTCTGGGGGCTGTATTGATGTGGGGTCTGGTCTGGGGGCTGTAGTGATGTAGGGGTCTGGTCTGGGGGCTGTAGTGATGTGGGGTCTGGTCTGGGGTCTGTATTAATGTAGGGGTCTGATTTGGGGGCTGTAGTGATGTAGGGGTCTGGTCTGGGGGCTGTATTGATGTGGGGTCTGGTCTGGGGGCTGTAGTGATGTAGGGGTCTGGTCTGGGGGCTGTAGTGATGTAGGGGTCTGGTCTGGGGGCTGTAGTGATGTAGGGGTCTGGTCTGGGGGCTGTAGTGATGTAGGGGTCTGGGGGCTGTAGTGATGTAGGGGTCTGGTCTGGGGGCTGTAGTGATGTAGGGGTCTGGGGGCTGTAGTGATGTAGGGGTCTGGTCTGGGGGCTGTAGTGATGTAGGGGTCTGGTCTGGGGGCTGTAGTGATGTAGGGGTCTGGGGGCTGTAGTGATGTAGGGGTCTGGTCTGGGGGCTGTAGTGATGTAGGGGTCTGGTCTGGGGGCTGTAGTGATGTAGGGGTCTGGTCTGGGGGCTGTATTAATGTAGGGGTCTGGTCTGGGGGCTGTAGTGATGTAGGGGTCTGGTCTGGGGGCTGTAGTGATGTAGGGGTCTGGTCTGGGGGCTGTAGTGATGTAGGGGTCTGGTCTGGGGGCTGTAGTGATGTAGGGGTCTGGTCTGGGGGCTGTATTGATGTGGGGTCTGGTCTGGGGGCTGTAGTGATGTAGGGGTCTGGTCTGGGGGCTGTAGTGATGTGGGGTCTGGTCTGGGGTCTGTATTAATGTAGGGGTCTGATTTGGGGGCTGTAGTGATGTAGGGGTCTGGTCTGGGGGCTGTATTGATGTGGGGTCTGGTCTGGGGGCTGTAGTGATGTAGGGGTCTGGTCTGGGGGCTGTAGTGATGTAGGGGTCTGGTCTGGGGGCTGTAGTGATGTAGGGGTCTGGTCTGGGGGCTGTAGTGATGTAGGGGTCTGGGGGCTGTAGTGATGTAGGGGTCTGGTCTGGGGGCTGTAGTGATGTAGGGGTCTGGGGGCTGTAGTGATGTAGGGGTCTGGTCTGGGGGCTGTAGTGATGTAGGGGTCTGGTCTGGGGGCTGTAGTGATGTAGGGGTCTGGGGGCTGTAGTGATGTAGGGGTCTGGTCTGGGGGCTGTAGTGATGTAGGGGTCTGGTCTGGGGGCTGTAGTGATGTAGGGGTCTGGTCTGGGGTCTGTATTAATGTAGGGGTCTGGTCTGGGGGCTGTAGTGATGTAGTGGTCTGGTCTGGGGGCTGTAGTGATGTGGGGTCTGGTCTGGGGTCTGTATTAATGTAGGGGTCTGGTCTGGGGGCTGTAGTGATGTGGGGTCTGGTCTGGGGTCTGTATTAATGTAGGGGTCTGGTCTGGGGGCTGTAGTGATGTAGGGGTCTGGTCTGGGGGCTGTAGTGATGTAGGGGTCTGGTCTGGGGGCTGTAGTGATGTAGGGGTCTGGTGGCTGTATTTATGTGGGGTCTGGTCTGGGGGCTGTAGTGATGTAGGGGTCTGGTCTGGGGGCTGTAGTGATGTAGGGGTCTGGTCTGGGGGCTGTAGTGATGTAGGGGTCTGGTGGCTGTATTTATGTGGGGTCTGGTCTGGGGGCTGTAGTGATGTAGGGGTCTGGTCTGGGGGCTGTAGTGATGTAGTGGTCTGGTCTGGGGGCTGTAGTGATGTGGGGTCTGGTCTGGGGTCTGTATTAATGTAGGGGTCTGGTCTGGGGGCTGTAGTGATGTAGGGGTCTGGTCTGGGGGCTGTAGTGATGTAGGGGTCTGGTCTGGGGGCTGTATTGATGTGGGGTCTGGTCTGGGGGCTGTAGTGATGTAGGGGTCTGGTCTGGGGGCTGTAGTGATGTGGGGTCTGGTCTGGGGTCTGTATTAATGTAGGGGTCTGATTTGGGGGCTGTAGTGATGTAGGGGTCTGGTCTGGGGGCTGTATTGATGTGGGGTCTGGTCTGGGGGCTGTAGTGATGTAGGGGTCTGGTCTGGGGGCTGTAGTGATGTAGGGGTCTGGTCTGGGGGCTGTAGTGATGTAGGGGTCTGGTCTGGGGGCTGTAGTGATGTAGGGGTCTGGGGGCTGTAGTGATGTAGGGGTCTGGTCTGGGGGCTGTAGTGATGTAGGGGTCTGGGGGCTGTAGTGATGTAGGGGTCTGGTCTGGGGGCTGTAGTGATGTAGGGGTCTGGTCTGGGGGCTGTAGTGATGTAGGGGTCTGGGGGCTGTAGTGATGTAGGGGTCTGGTCTGGGGGCTGTAGTGATGTAGGGGTCTGGTCTGGGGGCTGTAGTGATGTAGGGGTCTGGTCTGGGGGCTGTAGTGATGTAGGGGTCTGGTCTGGGGGCTGTATTAATGTAGGGGTCTGGTCTGGGGGCTGTAGTGATGTAGGGGTCTGGTCTGGGGGCTGTAGTGATGTAGGGGTCTGGTCTGGGGGCTGTAGTGATGTGGGGTCTGGTCTGGGGGCTGTATTCTGCAGTGAGACCATTTGCACACAGCTGCGCTGTGTTTGTGGCTGTTCCTGATGTCGCTCCTCATCTCTCCGTCCATCACCCGCTTTCCCGCTGACATTACCAGCACGGCGGATCACGTACCTGCACCGGACGCCGCGGATCTGCTCGGGCTGCCTTTGTAACTGTCTGGCCCCTGTCGGGCTGCAGCTCCCGTCTAGAATTGTCTCCTGGCGGCCGCCGTCGTTTGGACGCTCGGCTTGTCACTATGACGACCACTGAGTGACGACGGGCGCAGAGGTGATCACATGATGACGCACAGTCGTCATAGCAACAGACAAATGTCTTGGAACGCTTTTTTTTTTTTTCTAAATGTCCTACTGCCCTTTCCGTAGGAGGAACCTTTCAAGAGGTGCTTGTCTCTATGACGACGGAAGGGGGCGAGTAGTAAGGTTCAGTTGTCATGACAACAAAGTTAGTGAGAAACTTTTTTGTTAAATATAAACAAATCCCTTCCTATTTTCTAATTTTGAGGGTTATGTGTTATTTAAAGGTGTGAAATGCATGGAGTGGGCTTCTAGATTTATGTATTTATTTATTGTTTTTACAACTTTATTAACTCATTATTGACAGGACAATTGGGGTTTTTTTCTCCTTTTTTTCCATGAGCCATAACTTTTTTTTTTATTATTTTTTCCATCACCAATGATAAAAAAAAACAAAAAAAAAAAAAAAAAACAACAAACCACAAACACCCAGCATAGAGATTTCCAAACAAATAAACAATAAAAATGAGAAGAATCTGCTTCTGACACCATTTTTTTTTTTTGCACTTTTTTTTCCATTTTGGACATTGGCGCCTTGTAGGATCTTATTTTTTGCGCGCTGACCTGTAGTTTTGATTGATATACGTTTGAGGGCGCATACTACGTATTGATGGATTTATTTGCATTTTTTTGGGGGGTGGGGAGATGCAGCGACCAAAAAATGGCAATTCTGGTGGGTTTTTTATTTAATTTTTCCCTTCATTCTGTCATTATTTATATAATTTTATATTTTGATAGATTGGAAAATGATAGATTTAATGTTATATATAAAAAAAATAAATAAAAAAACCCCTTTTTTTTAAATTATTTTTCACATTATTTTTTAGTCACTGTACAGCTCCGGCGGTGGTTGGTCTTCTCAGGAGAACCAAGATACTGATGTAAGAAGTGTGCTGTCATCAGTTGAGAGTATGTGGAATACAATAAATAGAAATTTTCATCACCCGATCTCATTTCTTTCTGGGTAAAGCCAAAGACTTATCAGCAGCTCTTCGTAGAATCTGCTGGTTAGGAAGCAGGAGCCACGTACCTCGGCCGCATCCTACAGCAAGTGCACCAGGGGTTAATTAAAGAAGAGATTTACCCTCTGGGAGGAGTTTGGGAAACAAGTCCCTGGGACAGGGAAAAGTTAAAGGAGAAGAATATGGCTGTCTGAGAGAAAAGTAGTTGTGCCGGTGTCAGACCAGTCCCTCGATGAGCAGGTCCCTGTTGATGGAGGGACTGCGGGGCAAACATAGGGGTACGCGGTGTGGAAACACGGGGGTCAGTGGGTGCTCTTTTGTGGAGACACGGGGGTCAGTGGGTGCTCAATTGTGGAGACACGGGGGTCAGTGGGTGCTCTCCTGTGGAGACACGGGGGTCAGTGGGTGCTCTCCTGTGGAGACACGGGGGTCAGCGGGTGCTCTCCTGTGGAGACACGGGGGTCAGCGGGTGCTCTCCTGTGGAGACACGGGGGTCAGCGGGTGCTCTCCTGTGGAGACACGGGGGTCAGTGGGTGCTCTCCTGTGGAGACACGGGGGTCAGCGGGTGCTCTCCTGTGGAGACACGGGGGTCAGTGAGTGCTCTCCTGTGGAGACACGGGGGTCAGTGGGTGCTCTCCTGTGGAGACACGGGGGTCAGTGGGTGCTCTCTTGTGGAGACACGGGGGTCAGTGGGTGCTCAATTGTGGAGACACGGGGGTCAGTGGGTGCTCTCTTGTGGAGACACGGGGGTCAGTGGGTGCTCTCTTGTGGAGACACGGAGGTCAGTGGGTGCTCTCTTGTGGAGACACGGAGGTCAGTGGGTGCTCTCTTGTGGAGACACGGGGGTCAGTGGGTGCTCTCTTGTGGAGACACGGAGGTCAGTGGGTGCTCTCTTGTGGAGACACGGGGGTCAGTGGGTGCTCTCTTGTGGAGACACGGAGGTCAGTGGGTGCTCTCTTGTGGAGACACGGGGGTCAGTAGGTGCTCTCTTGTGGAGACACGGGGGTCAGTGGGTGCTCTCTTGTGGAGACACGGGGGTCAGTGGGTGCTCTCCTGTGGAGACACGGGGGTCAGTGGGTGCTCTGTGGAGACACGGGGGTCAGTGGGTGCTCTCCTGTGGAGACACGGGGGTCAGTGGGTGCTCTCCTGTGGAGACACGGGGGTCAGTGGGTGCTCTCCTGTGGAGACACAGGGGTCAGTGGGTGCTCTCCTGTGGAGACGCGGGGGGCGGTGGGTGCTCTCCTGTGGAGACGCGGGGGGGTGGTGGGTGCTCTCATGCGCTGATCTGGCCGCCTTTAGAAAGACAGCATGGCTCAGGGCTCATCCCAACTGAACGCCGACCTCCTAACCGTGGGCGGAAACTACTCAGACAACACAGGGTTAGGGAACCACAATATTAAGACTTTATTGGATCCCCAAACAATTAACGGCACATAACACATAACCAGCAAAACACAAATGTAACAGGCAACAGAGTCTCCCGCTTCCGCTGCTCACCAGGGATTAGAATGTCCGTGCCTCAGAGGTTCCAGGGCTACTTACTCCAATCCAGCAGCACCCCGCTTTCAGCGGGCACCCACCGAGAAAGGAATAATGCCAGATTTAGGAAGCTGGCCGAGGGCTGCAAAGCCTGTAGCAGGTGACTGGATTGTCCCAACCTGGATTCCTTCCTTAGGTCGTCCTTGATATCTCAGCTGAATCCTTGAATTCGATGCTGAAGTCCATGTAGTGTTATAATCCAGGTTCGGTTATGGTTTGCCAATCAGATCCGCAGATCCTAGATTAGTATCATGTAGCAAGAGTCTCCCCGGGCAATGGACAGTCCTTCTTATACCCCTGAGCTCTCCATTCAGACCATTGGGGTCTTAACGACAGGTGGATAAGACTGGGCTCTTATTGGCTAGATCTCAAGCCGTATGCAAAATATCCCTAGTAGTAATGGTCTCTGGCAGAGACGAGGGAGAGACAGCAGTTACATCACATCTAGCAATACCCATATAATACAATGGGAGGTTCGCATAATTTATTTGTCTGGGTATCTGACCTTCACTGGCCAAGGCAATTACATCAGTCAACAAGAACTTTAACACTAGACTCCTAAAGGTGGCTTTACACACTGCAACATCGCAAACGACATCGCTGTAACGTCACCGGTTTTGTGACGTTATAGCGACCTCCCCAGCGACATTGCAGTGTGTGAAACACATCAGCGCCCTGGCCCCTGCTGTGAAGTTGCTGATCGCTACAAATCGTTCAGGACCATTCTTTGGTCCTTTGTTTCCCGCTGTGCAGCAAAGTCTCAGTGTGTAAAGGGGACTTTACAGCGACTTCGTTAGCGACTTCCCTTTCAAAAAGCTGCTTTACAACGTCCCCAATGACTAGCTAGGTCGTTCTGCAGGTCCGGATCGCTGTTGCGTCGTTGGCCAGGTCTGCCTGTTTGACAGCTCACCAGAGACTTTGTAGCGATCCCGGCCAGGTTGGAATCGCTGGTGGGATCGCTAGAAAGTCTCAGTGTGTAAAGGGGCCTTAAGAGTCTTGTAGAACCAAATAGGGGCTTATCCCCCGTTTATAAACAAGCTATCATCATGTCTGGCTGAATTTTAAGAAACTTAACCCATGCTAGGCACTGACAGAGTCTATGTCGTCACACGCGGGACAATGACAAACTAAATAGTGCAGAGCTGGGGCCTCACATAATGGTCAGGGTTGGACCAGTTTTCTGGGAGATAACCCAGCTCATAGAAGAAACAGCAGCGAAATACAGAAGTATACAGAAATAGATAAGGAAGGGAGAAGAATTGGAAATTGCCGTAACCCATATGAAGAACAAGAAAAGTCGTGTTTAGAAAAAGAAACCCTGATGCTGTCGTCTCCTCGCTTCAATCTGATCCCAGAGAAGGAACCGAAGTAACCCCAGACGCCCACGGGCCTGACAACCTGCCTGTAGCAGGGCCAGGGGGTCACACCCAGACACGGCACAGACCACGTGTACAGCGCCCCCGGCCACCCTGTCACACTCGTACCAGGAATCCCGCCATTTACATGTCGCCATGAAGGATTGACATTGGTCGAACAGCGGAGATCAGAGTGTGCTCCGACCACGGCTGTTATGGGCAGAAGCCGTCTGAGCCCCGTACACGTGGACAGAGCCGTTATGTCCTCATGGGCCAAGGAGGGTTAAACACTTTCCTCCACTTTGGAAATCGGAAAGCCACCTGTAAAGCGACACTTTTATGTTTTTGTAATCTCTCCTATCTTTTCCATCCGGCACAGGGGATTTCGGAGCCGCGCTCCAGCGTCATATGAGCTCGTTAAATCGAAGCCGGGCCTCCTGATTGGTCGGTCTGTTTCATTACTCTTTAATTTCGTGCGCTGTCCCACTAATGGCCATAATTGTAATTACAATTTCTTGGCACGGTGGGTGCTAATCATTTTAATGAAGGTGCATTAGATAACGGCACAGAACATCCTGCTCAGATTACGAGGCCGCTTTCATCCCCGTCGCCTGCGCCGCAACGGGGACTCGGCCATTAATGTTCTGTCCTGTGCGGTCAAAATCGAGGTCTCCGGATCAACGAGGGGAGCGGAGATCGAGCACATGTGGATTAGAGGATCATTATAATAAACCTCCGAAAGAGGGACAAATGCAGCAGCGAGCATGGCGCTGTGCAGAAATGCTGGCCACACTCCTAGCCACAGCCATCCGCCATTTCTTTCTACCCTGGCAGGAGGAGTTGTCAGAGGGGCAATGGCAGTGAGGGACATTCAGCAGATGCCCAAGACTGCAGGACGTAGACCCAAATCCAGGACTGCAGGGCGTAGACCCAAATCCAGGACTGCAGGACGTAGACCCAAATCCAGGACTGCAGGGTGTAGACCCAAATCCAGGACTGCAGGACGTAGACCCAAAACCAGGACTGTCTGCTGTATGCAGAATGATTGGGAATAAGGATGAGTGGATCGATTCACAGGACTCTAGTCCATTGGGGCAATGGTCCCCGGTGTCTGGACAGGAGGCCTCAGTGGCTTTTGATTACCCAGGTCTGGAGTGACGTCATCCGTGCGTCCTGCTCATCTCTAGTTGGGACCTGGGGATTTATTTTTTGTTCTTTCATTCATATTTGTAGCAGCCGGAGCTTTCTCATGGTGACAGCTTCGCTATACAATATCTGGCTTTTTTTCTCTGTAAAGGGGGCTTTACACGCTGCGACATCGCTAATGCGGACTCGTTGGGGTCACGGAATTGGTGACGCACATCCGGCCGCATTAGCAATGTCGTTGCGTGTGACACCGATAAGCGATTTTGCATCGTTGATAAAACGTTCATAAATCGCTCATCGGTGACATGGGGGTCCATTCTTAAAAATCGTTACTGCAGCAGTAACGAAGTTGTTCCTCGTTCCTGCGGCAGCACACATCACTGCATGTGACGCCGCAGGAACGAGGAAGCTCCCCTTACCTGCCTCCCGGCCGCTATGCAGAAGGAAGGAGGTGGGCGGGATGTTACGTCCCGCTCATCTCTGCCCCTCCGCTGCTATTGGGTGGCGGTTCAGTGACGCTTCAGTGACGTCGCTGTGACGCCGCACGGACCGCCCCCTTAGAAAGGAGGCGGTTCGCCGGTCACAGCGACGTCGCCGGACAGGTAAGTATGTGTGACGGCTGTGGGCGATGTTGTGCGGCACGGGCAGCGATTTGCCCGTGTCACACAACAGATGGGGGCGGGTGCCCACACTAGCGATATTAGGACCGATATCGCAGCGTGTAAAGTAGCCTTAAGGCCGTGTTCACACTTTGCATAAATCCTGTGTTTTTTGGATTTTTTTGTAGTTCTCCACAGCAAACTACCCAATAACAATCTCTGTTTATTACTTTTTTGCTGCATTATTTATGGCTTTTTCTCTTTGATGCATATGTGCCGCCCCAGCAGCGGATTGAACCGCTCGGATCTGGGGGTAGTGTCCGTTCATGGCTCGAGGGTCTCTGGACCCGGGGGCTAGGGGCCACACTTTAAAGTAAAAGGGGATATTTACAGGAGGATGATAGTTTGTGACACCACCCGTGGTGTGCGGTAATTGGGAGTACCGCCGCTGCCGTTGGGAGTACTCGGGGTGATGGAATGGTGCAGCAAGGTGTTGTTACCCTCCACGGGTAGGGATAGTCCCCGGGACTTTGGATGGTGCTATTGGGTGCCGTTAGAGGGGGATAATCTGGTACTTACTCAGCCAATAAGCAGACGCTGACAACCGGGTAAACCAAGTCTGTGGTGCCGCTGCCTCTCTCGAGGGGAGCTCGTCCGGGTCCCGTCCCCTGCAGTGCTGCCTGGTGATCCATGACCTGCCTCCTGGCACAAAGTTTAGACTCTCTGAAGTGGCCCGGTAGTTTGGAACTTACCGGGCCCCGCTTCCGACTGTGGCTAAGTGTGGGAGCCTGCTCTCGGGGCTCACGCTCAGGATTTTTGTGGGCTGCGTATATTCTATATTATCCCCCTCGTTGCGCTAGTGCCCTGATTCTTGAGCTAGTGGGACCAGTCCATGAAGGCTCCGTTCTCCGCAGGTTAATTGCCGGGTTGCCTGAAGCTTCTCCCTGACCTAGGGTCCGTGTACCCCGCCGTGCCTTTGTACCGCCCCGCGCTAGGCTGCAGCCGAGCCGCTCAGGTCCGGGCTCGTTTGGTGGGTGGCTAGAGCGCCTCCGGACCCGGGGGTTACGTCGCTCTGCAAGGGGTTGCTGGCAATCTCGATGGGGGTGGTTAGGTAGGTGTACGGCCAGAGCCGTGTTTGAGTTTGTTACGCCACCCACGGGATGTGGTGAAGGTGTAGACACCAACGCTGCGGTTTCGGGGGCACCCGGGGGAGATGGTAGTGCAGCAAGATGTTAACCCCTCCGTGGGCAGGGATGATGGCCCCGGGACCCGCTTGGGGAGAGTGGTAATTGGGCGGTGCAGGGCGGTACGTGGCCGGATGGCACTGTTGTACTCACGATTACTGACACACAGAAGTCTCTGATGAACAAAGTTGATGGTGGTCGGTGCCCGCAGCCGGCTGCGTCTTGTCCCCCACCCGGGTTGGTGGTCCTGGCCTTCTTCCTGCACCTTGTATGTTTGTGTAGACTGCCTATGCCTTAGCAGTGGGAGTCCGCTCCCCAGTTGTATATGTACCGAGCGCTGGCCCGTGGGATCTCTCTGCCTGTGCGGTGGCTTTCTATCTCCCTCGGTGGGCTGTTGCCTTCTTTCGGGTCTTGGGATGGGAAAGTAGCTAAGGTCCAGACCTCAATAAGTAAATTCGACGTGGTCAAGTGGTTTCTGGGCCTCGTTCTGGGTCTGAGTACCCCCCTTGTGCTCCGGTTTCTAGTCGGTTCCCCGGTTCGGTACCGGCGGGCCACTACCCTGTCCCGGTCCCTTACGGTTCCACCTGGCTGTCTTCCCGGCTCCTGCAGGCCAGGCCACCGCCTGCCTCCTAGCCTAGGCACCAGGGCTATGACCCTGGCACCAGTCAGTTTCCGCTGCAGACCTGGGCACAGGTCTGCCGCACTCTACTCCTCTCACTACTTGACAACTGCACTCCTGTCAACTGACAACCGAACTGAACTACTTTTTCCTGCCTCAGGCCCTCTGGACTCCTCGGTGGGCGTGGCCAACCACCTGGCTCCGCCCCCTGGTGTGACCATTAAGCTCTGAGGGAGGTGACTAGGTTTTTGTGTGGTTGGCTGCTGTTACCTCTTTAGGGCGACGGGTGTTATGCAAGGGCCTACCTGTGACTACCTGGCTGGTCCAGGGCGTCACACCTTCGGTCCCGGACCGGTGATAGGACCAGGCTGCCGACCGTTCACTCAACAGGTCCAGGCACCTTGCCTCAATCCCCTGCGACCGGGGGTCCGACTTCTCTAGGTCCAGGTCACCGCCTGCAACCTACACAGCTACTCTGGGGAGCCACCGCTCCCTGCTTCCTCCACCTCACTTCACTTCACTTCACTTCACTGACACTCTCCTGACCCTCCCTTCCTGACCCCTTGGTGGGCGACCCTATTCCGCTCAAGCCGCACACTGGTGTGTCTGGTGGGTGTGGTGCAGGGTGTTCCTAGGATTTGATTTGCTGTTGGAGGCAGCACCACAAGATGGGGACCCAGAACCATGAGGGACTTGGATACTGCACTAAGAGAAAAGAGCGTGCAGTACCCTGTGACCACCTGATAGTCCAGGGGCGTCACACATTTCTGGTGCAAATGTGAAAACTGTGTTTTAATATGTTTTTTATAGTACAAAAAAGCGTCGATCCTGCAGTTAAGAACTGTTGTTTTTTACATGCATTTTTGTTATTTTTCAAGTTCCACCCTAGAGAAAAAATACACCAAAACCGCAGAGTTCAGCAACGTCTTTAGACGCACCGTGGGGGAAGTTTTCATGTATTCACATCCACTTTGCTTGGACAGTTAAACGCAGTTTGCAAAAACAGCAACAGAAAAAAACCGCAGCATTTACGCTACATGTGAACACGGGCTAAATGTCCAAGCAAAGTGGATGTGATTTCATGAATTCTCCGCACTTGGGGTCTCTAAAGACGCCTCTGAACTCTGCGGTATTAGTCCTCTATGTGGAGCCTGAAAAAATGTAAGTAAAAAAGAATGCCATTGTATTTTTAAATGCAGAATCTAAGCTTTTCTGTACTATTCATAAGCATTAAAAACTCAGATTCACATCTGACCAAAAACCGCATCAAATAAGGGGAAAAACGCATAAAAGAAACGCAGCAAACTCGCAATATTTAGAAAAGATTTTTATTGTGCCATGTAGTACTGACCCCTGCAGAAAAAAGCAACAGAAAAAAACACACAGAGCATTTACACTAGTTGTGAACACGGCCTCAGCGTTACATTTTTATTTCTTTTTTAATGGATTTAATAAATAAGAAAAATAATCAATCACACCATGTTTTTGCGCCATTTAATGATCATCGTAAATGATCTGATCCATGTTATTTGTTGATTAATAATATTTTTTTTTTTTTATAAAGTGCTTTAAAAATGTCATTATTGGTTTTTTTTTTAGTTATTTTTCAGGTAGAAAAAAAAATTATACTCCCTATTGAATTCAGGGACATTGAAATACACTGCTGTGTACAATGTATCTCTATGTACCTGTATAATCTACTTCTGGGTTCCCTGACAGCACTACAGGTCGAGATGACCTCAAATCACCCTGAAAACATCCTCTCTGTCTCTCATTATCATGACATTTGACAAATAGAAGTATTTTTGGTTCCTAATTGCCCGAAAACAGGAAAGGATTATTCTGATTTCATGTCAGATGGTAAAAAAAACCTGCAGATGTGTCTGTATAGAGAGGAGAGGGAATAACCTGCAGATGTGTCTGTATAGAGAGCGGAGGGAAAAACCTGCAGATGTGTCTGTATAGAGAGCGGAGGGAAAAACCTGCAGATGTGTATGTATAGAGAGCCGAGGGAAAAACCTGCAGATGTGTCTGTATAGAGAGGAGAGGGAATAACCTGCAGATGTGTCTGTATAGAGAGCGGAGGGAAAAACCTGCAGATGGGTCTGTGTAGAGAGCGGAGGGAAAAACCTGCAGATGTGTCTGTATAGAGAGCGGAGGGAAAATCCTGCAGATGTGTCTGTATAGAGAGCGGAGGGAAAAACCTGCAGATGTGTCTGTATAGAGAGCGGAGGGAAAAACCTGCAGATGTGTCTGTATAGAGAGCGGAGGGAAAAGCCTGCAGATGTGTCTGTATAGAGAGCGGAGGGAAAAACCTGCAGATGTGTCTGTATAGAGAGGGGAGAGAAAAACCTGCAGATGTGTCTGTATAGAAAGTGGAGGGAAAAACCTGCAGATGTGTCTTTTATAGAGAGTGGAGGGAAAAACCTGCAGATGTGTCTGTATAGAGAGGGGAGAGAAAAACCTGCAGATGTGTCTGTATAGAGAGTGGAGGGAAAAACCTGCAGATGTGTCTTTTATAGAGAGTGGAGGGAAAAACCTGCAGATGTGTCTGTATAGAGAGTGGAGGAAAATTGCTGGTTTCAACTGTATAATGCTAGGTGAGCTGTACAAAAAAACACAGCCGGTCTGTAGACTAAGAAGTCAGAAAGTGAAATATTCGGCTGTAACAAAAGCAGATTGTTGGGTGAAGAGCAGGGGAGCGTCACAATCCTGAGGGTCTGCAGGAGGAGTGGAGCAAGGTGGAGGGTCCGGGAAGATTGTGGCTGCATTTCAGCAAATGGAGTCAAGATTAATGGGGTCCTCAATACTGAGTAATCCCTGCAGATATCCATCATCTATTATCATCAGGAAGGCATCTGATTGGCTTCAAATGTATTCTGCAGCCGGACCTCAACCCCCAACATCCAGCCAGAGACCCCTGGAGGCAGTGACGTAACGAGAGTTTGATAGGCCCCAGTGCAAAGTTTGGACCTGGGCCCCCCCTCAATGTACACCAACAGTCAGGGTACGGGAGAATGACGCCGATGCTTGGGGTACGGGATGATGATGCTGTCACTTGGCGTATGGGAGAATGATGTCGACACTCTGGGTACGGGATAGTATGGCTGACACTTGGCTCTTACCCTCAGCACCCAGCTTTCCCATGCTCTGCTATACATCTTTCCCTCAGCACCCAGCTTTCCCATGCTCTGCTATACATCTTTCCCTCAGCACCCAGCTTTCCCATGCTCTGCTATACATCATTCCCTCAGCACCCAGCTTTCCCATGCTCTGCTATACATCTTCTCTCAGCACCCAGCTTTCCCATGCTCTGCTATACATCTTCTCTCAGCCCCCAGCTTTCCCATGCTCTGCTATACATCTTCTCTCAGCCCCCAGCTTTCCCATGCTCTGCTATACATCTTCTCTCAGCACCCAGCTTTCCCATGCTCTGCTATGCATCTTTCCCTCAGCACCCAGCTTTCCCATATCAGAGCATATGCTGATAGAAGATGTATAGCAGAGCATGGGAAAGCTGGGTGCTGAGGGAAAGAGCCTTTTTCCCTCAGCACAACACTTTCCCATCCCATGCTTGTATCTTTGTCCCCCCTCGTATATAGTTCTGCAAATACAATAATGGCCCCCACATAGCCTTCCATATAGTATAACCCTTCATATATTAAAATGCACCCACATAGTCATCCATGTATTATAATTCACCCCATAGTACTCCATATATTATAATGCACCACATAGTCCTCCATGTTTTATAATGCACCCCCATAGTCTATGTATAAGGTAGGCTCCATAGTCCTCCATATATTATATGCAGCCCCCATAATCCTATATGTATTATAATGCAGCCCCATAGACCTTTATATTGTATTATGCAGCCCATACTCCTCCATGTATAATGCACCCTTAAAGTCCATGTATAAGGTGTCCTTCATATTGTATTATGCAGCTTCATAGACCTCCATGTATAATAGACCCCTATAGTCCATGTATACTGCACCCCTATAGTCATGTATAAGGTGTCAATATGCAGCCCCATAGTCCTCCATGTATACTGCACCCCTATAGTCCATGTATGAGGGGTCCTTCATATTGTATTAGCAACCCCATAGACCTCCATGTATAATATAGCCCCATAGACCCCATGTATAATGTAGTATCATAGGCCTCCATGTATAATGCAGCCCCATGGACCTCCATGTATAATACAGGCCCATAGATCTCCATGTATAATGCACCCCAGTAGTCCATGTATAAGGTGTCCTTCATATTTCATTTTGCAGCCCCATAGACCTCCATGTATAATGCAGCCCCATAGACCTCCATGTATAATGCAGCCCCATAGATCTCCATGTATAATGCACCCCAGTAGTCCATGTATAAGGTGTCCTTCATATTTCATTATGCAGCCCCATAGACCTCCATGTATAATGCAGCCCCATAGACTTCCATATATAATGTAGCTCCATAGACTTCCATGTATAATGCAGCCCCATAGACCTCTGGCCACAGTGTAATCACTGATTAAAAAAACAAGCAACAAGTCCTCACCTCTCCTCGGTCCCCCGCTGCTCCGGTCAGAGCGTCCCCCGTCCTGCGCTCTGAGCTCTGCAATTTCAGCACAGGCTTCAGTCGCTTAGTGGTGACGTCACTGCTCTCGGCTGTACTGAGACGTTGCGTGCAAGCACAGGGGGGGAATGATGAAGCATGAATCAGAGCGCTGCGCTCGATGCTTCATCATTGCTGTGTGTGATGACGGGTGAGGGGATCCGGTGCCTCCGCCACTGACACTGGGCCCCCCTGACTCACAGGCCATATAGAGGCCGCATGGTCTCCCAAACAACAGCCGGTTGCTGATCTGCAGGGCGGGCGCCGGGCCCCTAACCTGCCGATGGTTGTTACGCCCCTGGCTGGAGGCGGTGATCCGCCCCCGCAGAGCCCTGATCTCACATCATCCCGTTTGTCTGGGATCAAGAGACAGAAGGATTTGCAAATTAAGACCTAACATAGGACTTCACCAGATCCCTCATGACTGGAACATCAGATCTCTATAAAAAAGATCATGTTATTGGGGGACACGGGCCGCTAAAGCCAAACCACTGCTGCCATAAGTAAGATGTGCTGACGGGTCCCTTTAATAGCAGCTCATAATTGACCTGTTACGTCTTCTTGTATCTGATTCCCATTTATCTGTCCTAATGCTGAAAGTCGCAGTTATCTATCAGTCCCCAAGTGACCGCGCATATAATGACTCCTCAGTCCAGCGCCATTAATCCGGAGAACCCGGCTCCTCATAACTCAGCGTGGACTCTGTCAATAAACAAGGCTCAGCGCCCCTCGGCTCCGCAGCATTAATCCTGGCCAATAATGGCGCCTAATAGACACCCGACAAATCACTCACCTCCCACATGTCACCAAGAAAGCCTCATCACCGGATCTGTGCCTCTGGGAAAGACGGGGACCGGAGCTGAGGTCTGTAGGGACGATGTAGGGGGGCGAATATATGGGGTCCTGGTAATATAATGGAAGAAATGGCCGAACTGGGGATATATCACCTGTTTATCTCATATATGTATCCCTCTATCTATCTATCTATCTATCTATCCCTCTATCCCTCTATCTATCTATCTATCCCTCTATCCATCTATCTATCTATCTATCTATCTATCTATCTATCTATCTATCTATCCTTCTATCTATCTATCTATCTATCTATCTATCTATCTATCTATCTATCTATCTATCTATCTATCTATCCCTCTATCTATCCCTCTATCCATCTATCTATCTATCTATCTATCTATCTATCTATCTATCTATATCTATCTATCTATCCTTCTATCTATCTATCTATCTATCTATCTATCTATCTATCTATCTATCTATCCTTCTATCTATCTATCTATCTATCTATCTATCTATCTATCCTTCTATCTATCTATCTATCTATCTATCTATCTATCCCTCTATCTATCTATCTATCTATCTATCTATCTATCTATCTATCTATATCTATCTATCTATCTATCCTTCTATCTATCTATCTATCTATCCCTCTATCTATCTATCCCTCTATCTATCTATCTATCCCTCTATCTATCTATCCCTCTATCTATGTATCTATCTATCCCTCTATCTATCTATCTATCTATCTATCTATCCCTCTATCTATCTATCTATCTATCTATCTATATCTATCTATCCTTCTATCTATCTATCTATCTATCCCTCTATCTATCTATCCCTCTATCTATCTATCTATCCCTCTATCTATCTATCCCTCTATCTATGTATCTATCTATCCCTCTATCTATCTATCTATCTATCTATCTATCCCTCTATCTATCTATCTATCCCTCTATCTATCAATCTATCCCTCTATCTATCTATCTATCTATCTATCTATCCCTCTATCTATCTATCTATCTATCTATCTATCTATCCCTCTATCTATCTATCTATCTATCCCTCTATCTATATCTATCTATCCCTCTATCTATCAATCTATCCCTCTATCTATCTATCTATCTATCTATCTATCCCTCTATCTATCTATCTATCTATCTATCCCTCTATCTATCTATCTATCCCTCTATCTATCCCTCTATCTATCTATCTATCTATCTATCCCTCTATCTATCTATCCATCTATCTATCTATCTATCTATCTCTCTATCTATCTATATATCCCTCTATCTATCTCTCTATCTATCTATATATCCCTCTATCTATCAATCTATCCCTCTATCTATCAATCTATCCCTCTATCTATCTATCTATCCCTCTATCTATCTATCTATCCCTCTATCTATCTATCTATCTATCCCTCTATCTATCTATCTATCCCTCTATCTATCTATCTATCCCTCTATCTATCTATCTATCTATCTATCCCTCTATCTATCTATCTATCTATCTATCCCTCTATCTATCTATCTATCCCTCTATCTATCCCTCTATCTATCTGTCTATCTATCTCTCTATCTATCTATCCCTCTATCTATCTATCTATCCCTCTATCTATCTATCTATCCCTCTATCTATCTATCTATCTATCTATATATCTATCCCTCTATCTATCCCTCTATCTATCTATGTATCTATCTATCCCTCTATCTATCCCTCTATCTATCCCTCTATCTATCCCTCTATCTATCTATCTATCTATCCCTCTATCTATCTATCTATCTATCTATCCCTCTATCTATCCCTCTATCTATCCCTCTATCTATCCCTCTATCTATCCCTCTATCTATCTATCTATCCCTCTATCTATCCATCTATCTATCCATCTATCTATCTATCTATCCCTCTATCTATCTATCCCTCTATCTATCTATCTATCCCTCTATCTATCTATCTATCCCTCTATCTATCTATCTATCCCTCTATCTATCTATCTATCCCTCTATCTATCTATCTATCTATCCCTCTATCTATCTATCTATCTATCTATCCCTCTATCTATCTATCTATCCCTCTATCTATCCCTCTATCTATCTGTCTATCTATCTCTCTATCTATCTATCCCTCTATCTATCTATCTATCCCTCTATCTATCTATCTATCCCTCTATCCATCTATCTATCCCTCTATCTATCTATCTATCCCTCTATCTATCTATCTATCCCTCTATCTATCTATCTATCCCTCTATCTATCTATCTATCCCTCTATCTATCTATCTATCTATCTATCTATCCCTCTATCTATCTATCTATCTATCTATCCCTCTATCTATCTATCTATCTATCTATCTATCTATCTATCCCTCTATCTATCTATCTATCCCTCTATCTATCCCTCTATCTATCTGTCTATCTATCTCTCTATCTATCTATCCCTCTATCTATCTATCTATCCCTCTATCTATCTATCTATCCCTCTATCTATCTATCTATCCCTCTATCCATCTATCTATCCCTCTATCTATCTATCTATCTATCCCTCTATCTATCTATCTATCTATCCCTCTATCTATCTATCTATATATCTATCTATCTCTCTATCTATCCCTCTATCTATCCCTCTATCTATCTATGTATCTATCTATCCCTCTATCTATCCCTCTATCTATCCCTCTATCTATCCCTCTATCTATCCCTCTATCTATCCCTCTATCTATCCCTCTATCTATCTATCTATCTATCCCTCTATCTATCTATCTATCTATCTATCTATCTATCTATCTATCTATCCCTCTATCTATCCCTCTATCTATCCCTCTATCTATCCCTCTATCTATCCCTCTATCTATCTATCTATCTATCCCTCTATCTATCCCTCTATCTATCCCTCTATCTATCTATCTATCTATCTATCTCTCTCTCTCTATCTA
This sequence comes from Anomaloglossus baeobatrachus, assembly GCF_048569485.1. NCBI lineage: Eukaryota > Metazoa > Chordata > Amphibia > Anura > Aromobatidae > Anomaloglossus > Anomaloglossus baeobatrachus. The sequence goes on along the minus strand of NC_134354.1, from coordinate 19,410,172 downwards.
TCTATCTATCTATCTATCTATCTATCTCTCTCTCTCTCTCTCTCTCTCTCTCTCTCTCTATCTATCTATCTATCTATCTATCTATCTATCTATCTATCCCTCTATCTATCCCTCTATCTATCCCTCTATCTATTATTGTGTTATCACTGTCCATGGTGCTATGCTAGCAGTGGCCACTAGGGGCGGGGTGGCACCGGACAGCGCGCACAGCCGCTCCATGCATTGCTGCGTCCTATTTTTGGCTGTTGTACACAGCCCTCGGCGGGATTCTGCTGTGTGCAATGTGCTTTCTCCGGGGCAGCTCCCTGAACACTTCTCAGCTGCATCAAGCGCAAGAAAAGAAGATCTTCACCGGGCGTCGGGCGTCGTGGTGTCACCGGCCGAGAAATATCGCACGCAAGAATCAACGATTGACAGAGAATTGAAAGGAAGCGTAAAACATAAAAAATGAACAAAAAATGAGCAGAAAATACCCAGTGTTATATGGGGCCCGTGGGCGGTGGGGGTCCATGAGCTTCAAGTCTGCCTCCTGCAACCCTCCGCAAATTGCTGCCTCATGGTGGAACGAAGCATGAACCCCTTCATGGTCCTATGGATCCTCCTCTGTTTTCTCCTATGTCCAACCATGATCATTATAGGCATACAACGGAGTCATATGTCCACAGGATAGGTCAGAGGGGGTCTGACTGCCCGTTTGGAATAGAGCAGATCCCACTTATGCGCACCACCACCACATCAAGGATGGTGCTTTGTTTTTCTGGCTTTTGCGCAGACAATGAATAGACTAATGTCGCTCACGCATGGCCACTACTTTATTTCAATACATTTTGGTGCCCAATTCTTAAGATCTGTGGTGGTCTCAGTGTTTACAGCCCCCATAGATCCTATAGATAAATGGATGTTCCCAACATATCACCTAACAGAGCATGTTGTCCATGTCACACAGAGTTTTGCACAATCTTCACCGACTGGACCCTGTTCAGATTGCAGATTCTGACACCCCGCCCTATCGTTTCTCTGGTGTCTGGGATCAACACAAACAGACTCGGGCATCAACCTGCCGTGTGCTGATTCATAGGCAGGAGAGCAAGAGTTAATCTCTGCTGGTCTGCTTGCTCCTGTGGGGAGGCCTATCATATCTGCTCCCCTCCTTTTTATGCTGGTTGAAACTTTCCACCCATGCCAGCTATAGTTTATTCTATGTTGGCCTGTGAGGTGTAGTATCCCAGACTTACTGGTGAAAGTTGTGCTCATTGATTGGTGCGGTTATGGAGTTGCTCCTTTCCTATTTATGCTAGTTGAATCATTCCACCTATGCCAGCTATAGTTTATTCTATGTTGGTCTGTGAGGTGTGGTGTCCCAGACTTACTGGTGAAAGTTGTGCTCATTAATTGGTGCAGTTATGGAGTTGCTCCTCTCCTATTTATGCTAGTTGAATCCTTCTACCAATGCCAGCTATAGTTTATTCTATGTTCGTCTGTGAGGTGTAGTATCCCAGATTTACTGGTGAAAGTTATGCTCATTGCATGTTGCAGTTGTGGAGTTTACCCCTGTTGTTTTGTAGCTTCCTTCCTGCTCTTCTTTTTCTCCTGAACCTCTTGTGTGTGCATTCTGTGTGACAGAGTTTTGTTTTTTTCCCTCTTCTGTTTATCAGTGGGTTTAATCACACTACTGGGGGGAGGGGGTATCAGATCAGGACTGGTCAGGAGCAGGGCCAGAAAGGAGACCCAGGCATCCCCACCATCAGGAGTATCACTGAGGATAGGGATAGCATATTGTCCCGAAAGTTGAGGGACAGCTTAGGAGCTGTTGGGAACAAACTTTAAAGAGATTCTTCCCATAAGGTTTAAAGGGATTGTCTACAAAATTTTGGGGGTATGATCAGAATAAATGGTCAATGTTTGATCACTGAACCCCTAACGATCCTGAGATCCGGGGTCCCAAAGTCCTCAGAGTTAATGGATTGATAGTGCGCCATCCACTGGTTGATCACACTTACGCCTTGGGGATCTTCAGCAATCAGACATACAGTATATCACCTATCCTCATTATAAGGTATACAAAATATGTTCTTAGGGGTGGCATGGCCCCTTTATTCTGGTGGACTCCCCCTTTAAACTGTAAGAAGGTTGCACATGGCATTCTTCTGTACTGCGCCATCACGTGATGTAGACGTCAATGACTTAAATCAAGGAAAAGTCAAGATGTATTATTACGCTCCTCGAAAGAAATCATCATACGCGACTCGTCCTCGCTGCCTCTTATTATCAGCGCAGCGCCATAAATAATGAGGCTTAAGTGGATGTGCAGCGATATCATACACACGCCGCAGATACATCCTCCGCTTTCTGCATTTTACCTTTGCATTCATGAGACCAGAGAGCGGCGGAGATGTGCGGATTACTTAAAGTAACGCGACTGAAGTAATATATACAGGACATTCTGCTGCGGGAACAGAATAAAAAAGATTGATAGACTTGAGCACAACCCAAACGTGTCCGATAAATCAGAGCTCTATATACAGCGAGCTCCAGCGTGACTCCGAATATCCCGAAAATGGAGAAAATCAGACACCTACCGAGGCCAAATCACAGATTCCCCTAACCATGCGCGTATATAAGATATCACTAACAGGCAGTATTATAGCAGTTATATTCTTGTACATAAGAGCAGTATTATAGTAGTTATATTCTTGTACATAGGGGCAGTATTATAGTAGTTATATTCTTGTACATAGGAGCAGTATTATAGTAATTATATTCCTGTACATAGGGGGCAGTATTATAGTAGTTATATTCCGTACATAGGGGCAGTATTATAGTAGTTATATTCCGTACATAGGGGCAGTATTATAGTAATTATATTCCGTACATAGGGGCAGTATTATAGTAATTATATTCTGTGCATAGGGGCAGTATTATAGTAGTTATATTCTTTTACATAGTAGCAGTATTATAGTAATTATATTACTGTACATAGGGGCAGTATTATAGTAATTATATTCTGTATATAAGGGCAGTATTATAGTAGTTATATTCTGTATATAGGGGCAGTATTATAATAATTATATTCTGTATATAGGGGGCAGTATTATAGTAGTTATATTCTGTATATATGGGCAGTATTCTAGTAGTTATATTCTGTATATTGGGGCAGTATTATAGTAATTATATTCTGTATATAAGGGCAGTATTATAGTAATTATATTCTGTACATAGGGGGCAGTATTATAGTAGTTATATTCTTGTACATAGAGGCAGTATTATAGTAATTATATTCTGTATATAGGGGCAGTATTATAGTAGTTATATTCTTGTACATAGGGGCAGTATTATAGTAGTTATATTCTGTATATAGGGGCAGTATTATAGTAGTTATATTCTGTATATAGGGGCAGTATTATAGTAGTTATATTCTGTATTTAGGGGCAGTATTATAGTAATTATATTCTGTATATAGGGGCAGTATTATAGTAATTATATTCTGTATATAGGGGCAGTATTATAGTAGTTATATTCTGTATATAGGGGCAGTATTATAGTAGTTATATTCTGTATATAGGGGCAGTATTATAGTAATTATATTCTGTATATAGGGGCAGTATTATAGTAATTATATTCTGTATATAGGGGCAGTATTATAGTAGTTATATTCTGTATATAGGGGCAGTATTATAGTAGTTATATTCTGTATATAGGGGCAGTATTATAGAAATTATATTCTGTATATAGGGGCAGTATTATAGTAGTTATATTCTTGTACATAGGTGCAGTATTATAGTAGTTATATTCTGTATATAGGTGCAGTATTATAGTAGTTATATTCTTGTACATAGGGGCAGTATTATAGTAGTTATATTCTTGTACATAGGGGCAGTATTATAGTAGTTATATTCTGTATTTAGGGGCAGTATTATAGTAATTATATTCTGTATATAGGGGCAGTATTATAGTAGTTATATTCTGTATATAGGGGCAGTATTATAGTAGTTATATTCTGTATATAGGGGCAGTATTATAGTAGTTATATTCTGTATATAGGGGCAGTATTATAGTAGTTATATTCTGTATATAGGGGCAGTATTATAGTAGTTATATTCTGTATATAGGGGCAGTATTATAGTAGTTATATTCTGTATATAGGGGCAGTATTATAGTAGTTATATTCTGTATATAGGGGCAGTATTATAGTAGTTATATTCTGTATATAGGGGCAGTATTATAGTAGTTATATTCTGTATATAGGGGAAGTATTATAGTAATTATATTCTGTATATAGGGGCAGTATTATAGTAGTTATATTCTGTATATAGGGGCAGTATTATAGTAGTTATATTCTGTATATAGGGGCAGTATTATAGAAATTATATTCTGTATATAGGGGCAGTATTATAGTAGTTATATTCTTGTACATAGGGGCAGTATTATAGTAGTTATATTCTGTATATATTGGCAGTATTATAGTAGTTATATTCTGGATATATGGGCAGTATTATAGTAGTTATATTCTTGTAAATAGGGGCAGTATTATAGTAGTTATATTCTTGTACATAGGGGCAGTATTATAGTAGTTATATTCTGTACATAGGAGCAGTATTATAGTAATTATATTCTGGATATATGGGCAGTATAATACAGAAAGATCTAAAAACACTGAAGCTACAAACTGTGAAAACCAAAATTTGTGTCAATCTAAAGCCTTTGGCAATTTTTACATTGTATGTTGTAACCCAGGAGTAGGATGTCAGCGTTGTGGTATAGACTGACACGTACACGTCTGAAGGAGGTAATAATGGGTGAATATCTGTCTCCATGGCCGATCAGAGGATTGGGAATATCATACTCCTCGTTTGTACTCTACATTTTAATGCGGTGACTCTGCCGTGTCCCGGGATCCGCCGCATTTTTACTAATCGCCCTACAGAACCCTCTGATCCCGCCGCCGCCGCCCGGCCATTCCATATTCTGGAGGAGGAATATAATTAGCTTATAAATATACATCGCAGGGCTTTATGTGAGTGCGGATTCTCGCTTCAGATACTTTCTGTGCTGGAAACGTCTGATCCACTTTATGTCTCTGCTCCCGCGCTGTGTACGGTACCGGCCTGCCAGGGAAGACTTAAAGGCAAATTGCTAAATGTGTCAGATCCGCAAGCAAGGATTTAAAGGAACTCTATAATTTTATTTTATTTTAGCATTTTATATTGTCTTAAAGTGAAAGCACACTTTTTAACTTTTTATTTTTGGATACAAAAAGTCACTGCTGATTAACTTCTGCAGTCACCACCAGGGGGAGATATGGAGCCATACTGACATGTGTTACTGAGCTTAACGGGAACCTGTCAGCAGAAATTTTGCAATAAACCTAAAAGATTCCCCTCTGCAGCTCCTGGGCTGCATTCTGGAAAGTCTTACCTTTTTGTATGCAAATCTTTTTTTATGGTCACGGGGGCGGGTTGTCTTGCGTCCGTTAGTCGCCCTCCTGCCGCTTTACGCCGTCCCCCATCGCTCATTTCTATAACTGAGGACGCCGCCCCGTGCTCCCGAGGTCTCGCGCATGCGCCGTGCCACTCTTGCGGGAGTGAGCACTGTGCAGTGTGACCGCTGGTGACGTGATTGCGCAGGCACGAGATTATGGGCGGCGCTGTGATTGTCATCAGCAAATACCCGCCCATAATCTCGAATCCGCGCTGTTCACTCTGCCTCCACCGTTCTGCTGCTCCGCTCCTCCCATCTATTTCCTGCTCCAGGGAAAGATGGGTAAGAGGTGACGTGGGGTCATTGTCCTGTTGAAAAATAAATGATGGTCCAACTAAACACAAACCGGATGGAATAGCACGCCGCTGCAAGATGCTGTGGTAGCCATGCTGGTTCTGTATGCCTTCAATTTTGAATAAATCCCCAACAGTGTCACCAGCAAAGCACCCCCACACCATCACACCTCCTCCTCCATGCTTCACGGTGGGAACCAGCCATGTAGAGTCCATCCATTCACCTTTTCTACAAAGACACGGTGGTTGGACCCAAAGATCTCAAATTTGGACTCATCAGAGCAAAGCACAGATTTCCACTGGTCTAATGTCCATTCCTTGTGTTCTTTACCCAAACAAGTCTCTTCTGCTTGTTGCCTGTCCTTAGCAGTGGTTTCCTAGCAGCTATTTTACCATGAAGGCTGCTGCACAAAGTCTCCTCTAGAGATGAGAAGATGTGTCCAACATTTTGGTCTTAACTTTTTATATATATATATATATATATATATATATATATAATTGCCTTATTCTGTCTGTCTGTCTGTCTGTCTGTTTGTCTGTCTATCTGTCTGTCTGTCTGTCTTGCTCCAAAATTGTGTCCTTACGGTGACACAAAGCTGATTGGCCCCTGGGCTCGCCATGGCCCCGCCTCCCCACACGGATTGGCCGGCCGCTCGCCCAGGCTCCGCCCCCCCACAGATTGGCCTCTCGCCCCGGCACCCTGCAGGCATTGGCAACTCGGCCACGCCCCGCCCCCTCACGCAATGCACGCTAGCTCTGGCCCCGCCCCCCACGCATTCCCCGAACCGACACGGTCACAGAGCCACGACTACCAGGTGAGTACTGTACCCCCGGGAGCCCACATCAGCGTACACCGCCAAACCAGCCGACACATACCCTCGCATTGCTGGGGCTGGCCGGCGTATGCTGGTGTGGGCTCCCGTGCGAGCGGGGGACGAGATACGCTGGTAACCATGGTAGCATAGTTACCAGCGCATCAAGGTCCTGCAGCGGCGGAACATACACATACGCACACACATAACAGCACACACACACACACACACATCAGATCACACTCTCACACACACCTCACACACACATCACATCGCATCCACACACTCACAACATCCTGGGATATCGCTTGCTTCTCGGCGGCGATACTGTGCTGTGAGCTTCCAGGACCTGCCGGAGGATCACATGGCCAGAAGCATGTGGTATCTCCGGATGTTGTGTGTGAGCACGTATGTGCAATATCGTCAATGTGTGTGTGCGTGAGTGTATGCGATCGGGTGAGTGTGAGTGTATGCGATCGGGTGTGTGTGAGTGTATGCGATCGGATCTGTGAGTGTCGGCAGAGGAGCACGGCGTGCTGGAGGAGGCTGAGAGGAGAGAGGCTGATCCTGGGGAAGGCTGGGATGGGGAGGCTGAGAGAAGAGAGGCTGATGCTGGGGGAGGCTGAGGCTGGGGTAGGCTGGGAGGAGAGAGGCTGATGCTGGGAGGAGAGAGGCTGATGCTGGGGACAGAGAGGCTGATGCTGGGAGGAGAGAGGCTGATGCTGGGAGGAGAGAGGCTGATGCTGTGGGTAGAGAGGCTGATGCTGCGGGTAGAGAGGCTGATGCTGGTGCAGCATGGGGGATGGAGCACGTTTGGGAGTGCGCAGCATGGCGGATGGAGCACGTTTGGGAGTGCGCAGCATGGCGGATGCAGCACGTTTTGGAGTGCGCAGCATGGCGGATGGACCACGTTTGGGAGTGCGCAGCATGGCGGATGGACCACGTTTGGGAGTGCTCAGCATGGCGGATGGACCACGTTTGGGAGTGCGCAGCATGGCGGATGGAGCACGTTTGGGAGTGCGCAGCATGGCGGATGGAGCACGTTTGGGAGTGCGCAGCATGGCGGATGGAGCACGTTTGGGAGTGCGCAGCATGGGGGATGCAGCACGATGGAGAGTGCGGAGTATGGCGGATGGAGCACGTTTGGGAGTGCGCAGCATGGCGGATGGACCACGTTTGGGAGTGCGTAGCATGGCGGGTGGAGCACGTTTGGGAGTGCGCAGCATGGCGGATGGACCACGTTTGGGAGTGCGCAGCATGGCGGATGGAGCACGTTTGGGAGTGCGCAGCATGGCGGATGGAGCACGTTTGGGAGTGCGCAGCATGGCGGATGGAGCACGTTTGGGAGTGCGCAGCATGGCGGATGGAGCATGTTTGGGAGTGCGCAGCATGGCAGATGGAGCATGTTTGGGAGTGCGCAGCATGGGGGATGCAGCACGATGGGGAGTGCGGAGTATGGCGGATGGAGCACGTTTGGGAGTGCGCAGCATGGCGGATGGACCACGTTTGGGAGTGCGCAGCATGGCGGATGCAGCACGTTTGGGAGTGCGCAGCATGGCGGATGGAGCACGTTTTGGAGTGCGCAGCATGGGAGATGGAGCACGATGGGGGGTGCGCAGCATAGGGGATGGAGCACGATGGGGAGTGTGCTGCATGGGGTATGGAGCACGATGGGGAGTGCGGAGTATGGCGGATGGAGCACGTTTGGGAGTGCGCAGCATGGCGGATGGAGCACGTTTGGGAGTGCGCAGCATGGCGGATGGAGCACGTTTGGGAGTGCGCAGCATGAGAGATGAAGCACGATGGGGGGTGCGCAGCATAGGGGATGGAGCACGATGGGGAGTGCGCTGCATGGGGGATGGAGCACGATGGGGAGTGCGCTGCATGGGGGATGGAGCACGATGGGAAGTGCACACCTCCCCCCAACACACACACACACACGCGCGCACTGCACAACACACCACACACACACACTGGGAACCACAAACAACTGCCCTACACAGACACCCACACACAGACAACGCTGCACACACACAACACCCAACACACAAACACCGCGGCATACACAAATATACGCACATACCGCACAACACACACATTGCACAAAACATACCTCCCCCCAAAACACAACACACACACACAAACCGCGCAACACACACACAACGCTACAGACACATAGCGCTCCACAAACAACGCAACACACGCAACACACATACAACACCGCTCTCACCCCCCCCCCCCCCCACACCCAGACAACACCCACAACATGTACAGCCCCTACACAAACACTTGGTAACTAAACACAACAACATCTATATATATATATATATATATATATATAACAAAAATCATACATGAACTACACAATACGTAAATTCTAGAATACCCGATGCGTAGAATCGGGCCACCTTCTAGTATATATATATATATATATACATACAGTATATACATTTTACTTTTAATTTGCAGTACTGAGTAGTGCATCTATAAATCCAGCTCTGGGGGGAGATAATACATGTTAAGTTGGATTCACACGAATGTATAGTGTCCAATGCGAGTGCATCAGATGCGATATGCTAGTGACTCTCGCCCCCCGCTGCGCTGCCAGCATGAGCAGAATGCCATGAGCTGTGGAGGAGAGGGAGGGATTCATCTCCATCTCCTCCATTGTCAGAGATTATCGCACTGCCCTCGGATATCATCCGAGGGCAGTCCGATGTTTCACTCGCACCCATAGATTTGTATGGGTGCGAGTGACACGGCTCTCTCTTATCCAGAATCTAGATGAGAAAAAAGCTGACCATTTGCTCTTCCTCATTGAATAACATTGCACTTGTCCGATTCATACACTCGTGTAAGCGTACCCTAATACAAAGCAGCCACATGGAGAACATTATACAGATATTCTGAGCAGTGTAGCTGGGAATCCAGCTCTGGTTGAGATAAAACACTTAATAGAAAGCAGCAGCATGGAGGGCATTATACACCAGTACTGTGCAGTATACCTGTAAATCCAGATATCGGGTAAGAAATTAATGTTTCTTTGCATCCTCATGTGTATTAGACATTTTTTGTGCCATATTGTTGTGGCATAGAGGAGAATGGGTCCTGGAATAACACAATTTCTACCACTTCTAAGATGCGGATTCTGTATTTTTCATCACTTTCCTCTATGCAGGCTCTATATCTAATGCTCAGATGTCTCTGAGCTATCGGATGAAAATTAGCTATTAAAATGTCTCCCATACACAGCACACACGAGGGATTGCTGCTCTCCTGTCTCTATGTAGTACATGTTCAGAAGCAGCAGCAGCATGGAGGACATTATACAGCAGTACTGAGCAGTGTAAATGTGAATGCAGGAAGCAGCAGCATGGAGGACATTATACAGCAGCACTGAGCAGTGTAGATGTGAATGCAGGAAACAGCAGCATGGAGGACATTATACAGCAGCACTGAGCAGTGTAGATGTGAATGCAGGAAGCAGCAGCATGGAGGACATTATACAGCAGAACTGAGCAGTGTAGATGTGAGTGCAGGAAGCAGCAGCATGGAGGACATTATACAGCAGTACTGAGCAGTGTAGATGTGAATGCAGGAAGCAGCAGCATGGAGGACATTATACAGCAGAACTGAGCAGTGTAGAGATGAATGCAGGAAACAGCAGCATGGAGGACATTATACAGCAGTACTGAGCAGTGTAGATGTGAATGCAGGAAGCAGCAGCATGGAGGACATTATACAGCAGCACTGAGCAGTGTAGATGTGAATGCAGGAAACAGCAGCATGGAAGACATTACACAGCAGAACTGAGCAGTGTAGATGTGAATGCAAAAAGCAGCAGCATGGAGGACATTATACAGCAGCACTGAGCAATGTAGATGTGAATGCAGGAAGCAGCAGCATGGAGGACATTATACAGCAGTACTGAGCAGTGTAGATGTGAATGCAGGAAACAGCAGCATGGAAGACATTACACAGCAGCACTGAGCAATGTAGATGTGAATGCAGGAAGCAGCAGCATGGGGGATATTATACAGCAGTACTGAGCAGTGTAGATGTGCATGCAGGAAGCAGCTGCATTGAGGATATTATACAGCAGTACTGAGCAGTGTAACAGTGAATTCAGGAAGCAGCAGCATGGAGGACATTATACAGCAGTACTGAGTAGTGTAACAGTGAATTCAGGAAGCAGCAGCATGGAAGACATTACACAGCAGCACTGAGCAATGTAGATGTGAATGCAGGAAGCAGCTGCATGGAGGATATTATACAGCAGTACTGAGCAGTGTAACAGTGAATTCAGGAAGCAGCAGCATGGAAGACATTATACAGCAGTACTGAGCAGTGTAGATGTGAATGCAGGAAGCAGCAGCATGGAGGACATTACACAGCAGAACTGAGCAGTATAGATGTGAATGCAGGAAGCAGCAGCATGGAGGATATTATACAGCAGTACTGAGCAGTGTAAATGTGAATGCAGGAAACAGCTGAATGGAGTACATTATACAGCAGAACTGAGCAGTATAGATGTGAATGCAGGAAGCAGCAGCATGGAAGACATTACACAGCAATACTGAGCAGTGTAGATGTGAATGCAGGAAGCAGCAGCATGGAGGATAGTATACAGCAGTACTGAGCAGTGTAGATGTGTATGCAGGAATCAGCAGCATGGAAGACATTACACAGCAGTACTGAGCAGTGTAGATGTGAATGCAGGAAGCAGCAGCATGGAGGATATTATACAGCAGTACTGAGCAGTGTAGATGTGAATGCAGGAAGCAGCAGCATGGAGGACATTATACAGCAGTACTGGGCAGTGTAGATGTGAATGCAGGAAGCAGCAGCATGGAGGACATTATACAGCAGTGCTGAGCAGTGTAGATGTGAATGCAGGAAGCAGCAGCATGGAGGACATTATACAGCAGTACTGAGCAGTGTAGATGTGAATGCAGGAAGCAGCAGCATGGAGGACATTATACAGCAGTATTGAGCAGTGTAACAGTGAATGCAGGAAGCAGCTGCATGGAGGACATTATAGAGCAGTACTGAGCAGTGTAGATGTGAATGCAGGAAGTAGCAGCATGGAACATTACACAGCAGTACTGAGCAGTGTAGATGTGAATGCAGGAAGCAGCAGCATGGAGGACATTATACAGCAGTGCTGAGCAGTGTAACAGTGAATGCAGGAAGCAGCTGCATGGAGGACATTATACAGCAGTACTGAGCAGTGTAGATGTGAATGCAGGAAACAGCAGCATGGAAGACATTACACAGCAGCACTGAGCAATGTAGATGTGAATGCAGGAAGCAGCAGCATGGGGGATATTATACAGCAGTACTGAGCAGTGTAGATGTGCATGCAGGAAGCAGCTGCATTGAGGATATTATACAGCAGTACTGAGCAGTGTAACAGTGAATTCAGGAAGCAGCAGCATGGAGGACATTATACAGCAGTACTGAGTAGTGTAACAGTGAATTCAGGAAGCAGCAGCATGGAAGACATTACACAGCAGCACTGAGCAATGTAGATGTGAATGCAGGAAGCAGCTGCATGGAGGATATTATACAGCAGTACTGAGCAGTGTAACAGTGAATTCAGGAAGCAGCAGCATGGAAGACATTATACAGCAGTACTGAGCAGTGTAGATGTGAATGCAGGAAGCAGCAGCATGGAGGACATTACACAGCAGAACTGAGCAGTATAGATGTGAATGCAGGAAGCAGCAGCATGGAGGATATTATACAGCAGTACTGAGCAGTGTAAATGTGAATGCAGGAAACAGCTGAATGGAGTACATTATACAGCAGAACTGAGCAGTATAGATGTGAATGCAGGAAGCAGCAGCATGGAAGACATTACACAGCAATACTGAGCAGTGTAGATGTGAATGCAGGAAGCAGCAGCATGGAGGATAGTATACAGCAGTACTGAGCAGTGTAGATGTGTATGCAGGAATCAGCAGCATGGAAGACATTACACAGCAGTACTGAGCAGTGTAGATGTGAATGCAGGAAGCAGCAGCATGGAGGATATTATACAGCAGTACTGAGCAGTGTAGATGTGAATGCAGGAAGCAGCAGCATGGAGGACATTATACAGCAGTACTGGGCAGTGTAGATGTGAATGCAGGGAGCAGCAGCATGGAGGACATTATACAGCAGTGCTGAGCAGTGTAGATGTGAATGCAGGAAGCAGCAGCATGGAGGACATTATACAGCAGTACTGAGCAGTGTAGATGTGAATGCAGGAAGCAGCAGCATGGAGGACATTATACAGCAGTATTGAGCAGTGTAACAGTGAATGCAGGAAGCAGCTGCATGGAGGACATTATAGAGCAGTACTGAGCAGTGTAGATGTGAATGCAGGAAGTAGCAGCATGGAACATTACACAGCAGTACTGAGCAGTGTAGATGTGAATGCAGGAAGCAGCAGCATGGAGGACATTATACAGCAGTGCTGAGCAGTGTAACAGTGAATGCAGGAAGCAGCTGCATGGAGGACATTATACAGCAGTACTGAGCAGTGTAGATGTGAATGCAGGAAGCAGCAGCATGGAACATTACACAGCAGTACTGAGCAGTGTAGATGTGAATGCAGGAAGCAGCAGCATGGAGGACATTATACAGCAGTGCTGAGCAGTGTAGATGTGAATGCAGGAAACAGCAGCATGGAGGACATTATACAGCAGAACTGAGCAGTGTAGATGTGAATGCAGGAAGCAGCAGCATGGAGGACATTACACAGCAGTACTGAGCAGTGTAGATGTGAATGCAGGAAGCAGCAGCATGGAGGACATTATACAGCAGTGCTGAGCAGTGTAGATGTGAATGCAGGAAACAGCAGCATGGATGACATTGTACAGCAGTACAGAGGACATTAATCTGCAGTACTGACCAGTGCTGCTGTGAATCCAGCTCTGGGTTTAGATAAAACACTTAAAGTAGTCACATGGTTGACATTAATCTGCAGTACTGAGCAGTGTACATATGAATCCAGCTCTGGTCTTAGATAAAACAGCCATGATGCGCCCACAGGGTCGGGGGGTTACTCGTCACTGGGCGAGTGCTTCTCCTGGGTCGCTACGGTGGCCTTGCCTGGTTCCGTGACCCCGGGTGTCAATAAAAGACTGGGGATGGGGATGATGGGGTAGTTGTTTGTGACGCCACCTGTGGTGCGCGGCCAGTATTAGCCGCCGCTGCAGGACTTCTCTGCTGGGGCGGATGACAGCCCAGCTCGGATGGTTCAGCTCTCCACAGGCAGAGCTGTATGGCCCCAGGGAGGATGGTGGTAGTAGTAGTCTCTCAAGCACTGCTGGCGCGGTGACGCGATGGGGAGAGAGTCGGCAGTGACAGGACGACACAGGTGGAACAGTTCAAGGTCTTTTACTCACTGGTCACACGCTGCTGTTGGAGCACAGAGTTACGTTGTGATGGGCCTCAGCCGATCCCGGATACTTCGAAGGTCGTGGTTGGTGGTTCCTTCTCTGCGTCTCCCTTCGATGGTTTCCCTCCACCCCAGCTCCTGGGCCTTAGAACGGGTCACGGGTACCTTCTGCTCGCCCCACGAACCCTGGGATCCCCCTTCTTTCCTCAGAACCTGGGTCGAGCCTCCGACTCTAGACCACGAGCCCCGAACTTTCCGTGTCTTTGCTTGCTTGTCCGTTCCGGAGTCTGACCTGACTCGGATGCCGTCTGGTACTAACTGCCTGTGGTGTGTCAGAAGATTCCTGATTTCTGCTGTGGGTGCCTCTTGCCTCCCGGATCCCTGAACTAGTGTGCATGAGGTCCTATACCTCGTGATGGCCACCCCAGCACCTACCCTAGCCCGGTCCCAGGGACAGAACCCCCGTGTTATGTGTTGGTTGAGTGTAGTTGTGGTTGTTACCGGTGACCAACCTCCTCCATATCCACGATGAATACTGCACCACGGGTGAGGTGCAGTACCCCTTGGCGCCTGAGGCCGCAGGGGCGCCACAGTCACCTCGTGGAAAATATACTGCTGTACTGAGCAGTGTAGCTGCGAATCTAGCAGAGATAAGACCAAAACTAGTAACTAGCATGGAGGACTTTATAAAGCTGTAGTGAAAGAATTAACATGCTACAGATTTTCTGTACCAAAACGGCAAGTCATAAATAGGCAACATGTGCGAAAGATTTCAGGATTCTCATTGACTTTGGTGGCATCAGGATTCCCTTCAGGTTTCGGTGAAAAATCTGCACTCCAAAATACAATAAAAATGCAACATGTGCACACAGCCTAATACGCCGACAACATAGTTCCCAGCAGCGACCTGGGAGTCAGAGATGCATCCAGGCGTCTTCTCCAATTTCACCAATTTTCCTGCCTTCCTGGGAAGGTCTGCCGGAAAAAGTTACCCATCGACTTCCATTATACTCAATATTCGTGTGACGCCCTGGCCTATCGAGTCGTCACAGGGTATTGTGCAATCTGCCCTTCTGCACAGTATCCACATCCTCATTGGTTACGGATCCCTGACTTTCGGTATTGCTAAGAGCAGAGCCAGTCAAAACCCTAGGAACACTCTGCACCACACCCACCTGACACACCAATGGATAGCCTGAAGGGAATAGGGCCGCCCACTTGGGGGGTTGGTTGGGAGGGTCAGGAGTGTCAGGAGCAGTCAGTCAAGTGGTGACTCTGGAGAGGAGAGGTTGCAAGTAGTTGGAGAAGACTACTAGGTGGCAGTCGTTGGTCTGGGCCTGGTAGGAGCTGGAACCCCGGTCGCAGGGGATCATGTCAAGGGGCACGGAACTGCCGAGGAGGACAGCCAGCGGCCTTGAGCCATCTCTGGGCAGGGGCCAAGGCACGGTGGGGTACGTGGACCCTAGGCCGGGAAGTAGCTTCAAGTGTCCTTGTAATTTACCCGACGAGGGCGAAGACTTCATGATTCGTCCTCCACCTGCTCCAAAATCGGGGTACTAGCGCAACGAGGGGATAGAACTTTCCCAATACACAGTCCAGAAAATCCCAAGCGTGAACCCTGAGAACAAGCTCACTCTGTTAGCCATACGGGTGAGCGGGACCCGACTAGTTCTACACTACGGGGTCCAAATGGTGAAGAAAGTGCCATGGGAAAGGCCACAGGCTAACAAGCAACACCAAGGGCACGGATCCAGGCGTGCTCCCTACTTGCTGCAGCCGTGCTCAGAATTCTGGTTTACAAGTGGTCGGTGTCAGTATTCTTGGACTGAGTGAGCAGAAACCCTTTCCTCCCCAACAGCACCCCCCAACCACCAACACCGGGCCCTGGGGCAACCCCCCTACCTACGGAGGGGTTAAACAGCTTGCTGCCGTACCACCGCCACCGGGCGCTCCCAACAGCAGCGGTGGTACTCCACCTTACCACGCACCGTGGGTGGCGTCACGAACTTCCTAATCCCCTGTACATATCCCCCTTTTAAATTCGAGTGTCCACACGACCCCCGGGTCCGGAGACCCCTCGAGCCACCACGGTTCCGGATCCGAGCAGCCCGGCTGCTGACACGGGAGCGGTACACTCGAGTCTAGCCCATCCAAGCATCCAACTGCCTTGATTCGAGCACCGAGCATTTTAGTGCTCACCCATCAATAGTAATCAGTCACCACATATCACGACCTGATTTTGGTCAATCTCCACCCGCGACCGTCCGTGATGCGGAATCGTGTTTCCATCCATAAATCTATTTCGCGCGGAGCTCGTTAAAAGCTTTCTTTGTGTTATAAAAATTGCCATTAATTAATCATTCAGATTCATCTGCATTTATTCCCCGGCTTCTATTGTTCAATAAATTATCATTTTCTACCATCTCCATAATTCATCGGAAAAGCTAAAAATACTTCTGTGGGGTTTTTTTGCAGTGAGATCTCAATCTGCTGAGAAGAAGACAACGATAAAAAGGGACGGAAGAAAAAAAAATGCAGATTCTGATCTGGGCGGAAAGTATTAAACTTTTTCTTTAAAAATGGTTAATTTTTTTAATTGATATTTTTTTTTTTCATTTTTTTATTTAAAATAAAAACATTTTTTCCCCTTTTTTTTTCCTTTATTTTATTTATTTTTTTTTTTCACAATAGAGTCTGAAATATTGCAAGTTTCATCTGCCGGAAACGAGCGTCCTGTGGTGAACAGGAATATTGTGTGTTCCTATAAATTTTTAAAATGCTGCCTATTTTTAACTTGGTAACCTAATATATGAGTGAAGGTCATTGTTCGCTTTCTGCTCTTTTTTTCTATAAGTATTGTTTAATGTTAACGTGTAGTTTACAAAGTATAAGAAAAAATTGTTTTGTTTTCCTGAATGTAATTAATGGCAGGGGTTCTCTAAAAGGGACAATCCGAATAAAAGCAACAATGTATTAGAATTTCTTGTTTTTGCAGCGATATTGTTACTTTTTGATATTTCTTTTTGACATGTTCTTATAGATACAACGTTACAATGACCTACTTGTACTAACAATTTACAATTCTGTTATGGGTAACTTTTTGGCTGCTGTGCCAATAATATCAGACCAAAGAGGCAGCTCAAGATCAAAATAAGAGTAATCTAATCATGTATCTGTATACAGGGAGCTCCCCCTAGTGGTGGCTGCAGACAGGATCTTATCATGTATCTCTGTATACAGGGAGCTCCCCCTAGTGGTGGCTGCAGACAGGATCTTATCATGTATCTCTGTATACATGGAGCTCCCCCTAGTGGTGGCTGTAGACAGAATCTTATCATGTATCTCTGTATACAGGGAGCTCCCCCTAGTGGTGGCTGCAGACAGGATCTTATCATGTATCTCTGTATACAGGGAGCTCCCCCTAGTGGTGGCTGCAGATAGAATCTTATCATGTATCTCTGTATACAGGGAGCTCCCCCTAGTGGTGGCTGCAGACAGGATCTTACCATGTATCTCTGTATACAGGGAGCTCCCCCTAGTGGTGACTGCAGACAGGATCTTATTATGTATCTCTGTATACAGGGAGCTCCCCCTAGTGGTGGCTGCAGATAGAATCTTATCATGTATCTCTGTATGCAGGGAGCTCCCCCTAGTGGTGGCTGCAGACAGGATCTTATCATGTATATCTGTATACAGGGAGCTCCCCCTAGTGGTGGCTGCAGACAGGATCTTACCATGTATCTCTGTATACAGGGAGCTCCCCCTAGTGGTGGCTGCAGACAGGATCTTATCATGTATATCTGTATACAGGGAGCTCCCCCTAGTGGTGGCTGCAGACAGGATCTTACCATGTATCTCTGTATACAGGGAGCTCCCCCTAGTGGTGGCTGCAGACAGGATCTTATCATGTATCTCTGTATACAGGACGGTCCCCCTAGTGGTGGCTGCAGACAGGATCTTATCATGTATCTCTGTATACAGGGAGATCCCCCTAGTGGTGACTGCAGACAGGATCTTATCATGTATCTCTGTATACAGGGAGCTCCCCCTAGTGGTGGCTGCAGACAGGATCTTATCATGTATCTCTGTATACAGGGAGCTCCCTCTAGTGGTGGCTGCAGACAGGATCTTATCATGTATCTCTGTATACAGGGAGCTCCCCCTAGTGGTGGCTGCAGACAGGATCTTATCATATATCTCTGTATACAGGGAGCTCCCTCTAGTGGTGGCTGCAGACAGGATCTTATCATGTATCTCTGTATACAGGGAGCTGCCCCTAGTGGTGACTGCAGACAGAATCATATCATGTGTCTCTGTATACAGGGAGCTCCCTCTAGTGGTGGCTGCAGACAGGATCTTATCATGTATCTCTGTATACAGGGAGCTCCCTCTAGTGGTGACTTGCAACAGGATCTTATCATGTATCTCTGTATTCAGGGAGGTCCCCCTAGTGGTGGCTGCAGACAGGATCTTATCATGTATCTCTGTATACAGGGAGCTCCCCCTAGTGATGGCTGCAGACAGGATCTTATCATGTATCTCTGTATACAGGGAGCTCCCCCTAGTGGTGGCTGCAGACAGAATCTTATCATGTATCTCTGTATACAGGGAGCTCCCCCTAGTGGTGGCTGCAGACAGAATCTTATCATGTATCTCTGTATACAGGGAGCTCCCCCTAGTGGTGACTGCAGACAGGATCTTATCATGTATCTCTGTATACAGGGAACTCCCCCTAGTGGTGGCTGCAGACAGAATCTTATCATGTATCTCTGTATACAGGGAGCTCCCTCTAGTGGTGGCTGCAGACAGGATCTTATCATGTATCTCTATATACAGGGAGCTCCCTCTAGTGGAGGCTTCAGACAAGATCTTATCATGTATCTCTGTATACAGAGAGCTCCCCCTAGTGGTGACTGCAGACAGAATCTTATCATGTATCTCTGTATACAGGGAACTCCCCCTAGTGGTGGCTGCAGACAGAATCTTATCATGTATCTCTGTATACAGGGAGCTCCCTCTAGTGGTGGCTGCAGACAGGATCTTATCATGTATCTCTGTATACAGGGAGCTCCCTCTAGTGGTGGCTGCAGACAGGATCTTATCATGTATCTCTATATACAGGGAGCTCCCTCTAGTGGAGGCTTCAGACAAGATCTTATCATGTATCTCTGTATACAGAGAGCTCCCCCTAGTGGTGACTGCAGACAGGATCTTATCATGTATCTCTGTATACAGGGAACTCCCCCTAGTGGTGGCTGCAGACAGAATCTTATCATGTATCTCTGTATACAGGGAGCTCCCTCTAGTGGTGGCTGCAGACAGGATCTTATCATGTATCTCTGTATACAGGGAGCTCCCCCTAGTGGTGGCTGCAGACAGGATCTTATCATGTATATCTGTATACAGGGAGCTCCCCCTAGTGGTGACTGCAGACAGGATCTTATCATGTATCTCTGTATACAGGGAGCTCCCCCTAGTGGTGGCTGCAGACAGGATCTTACCATGTATCTCTGTATACAGGGAGCTCCCCCTAGTGGTGGCTACAGACAGGATCTTATCATGTATCTCTGTATACAGGGAGCTCCCTCTAGTGGTGGCTGCAGACAGGATCTTATCATGTATCTCTGTATACAGGGAGCTCCCCCTAGTGGTGGCTGCAGACAGGATCTTATCATATATCTCTGTATACAGGGAGCTCCCTCTAGTGGTGGCTGCAGACATGATCTTATCATGTATTTCTGTATACAGGGAGCTCCCCCTAGTGGTGACTGCAGACAGAATCTTATCATGTATCTCTGTATACAGGGAGCTCCCCCTAGTAGTGACTGCAGACAGAATCTTATCATGTATCTCTGTATACAGGGAGCTCCCCCTAGTGGTGGCTGCAGACAGGATCTTATCATATATCTCTGTATACAGGGAGCTCCCCCTAGTGGTGGCTGCAGACAGGATCTTATCATGTATCTCTGTATACAGGGAGCTCCCCCTAGTGGTGGCTGCAGACAGGACCTTATCATGTATCTCTGTATACAGGGAGCTCCCCCTAGTGGTGACTGCAGACAGAATCTTATCATGTATCTCTGTATACAGGGAGCTCCCCCTAGTGGTGACTGCAGACAGGATCTTATCATGTATCTCTGTATACAGAGAGCTCCCCCTAGTGGTGGCTGCAGACAGGATCTTATCATGTATCTCTGTATACAGGGAGCTCCCCCTAGTGGTGACTGCAGACAGGATCTTATCATGTATCTCTGTATACAGGGAGCTCCCCCTAGTGGTGGCTGCAGACAGGATCTTATCATGTATCTCTGTATACAGGGAGCTCCCCCTAGTGGTGGCTGCAGACAGGATCTTATCATGTATCTCTGTATACAGGGAGCTCCCCCTAGTGATGGCTGCAGACATGATCGTATCATGTATCTCTGTATACAGGGAGCTCCCCCTAGAGGTGGCTGCAGACAGAATCTTATCATGTATCTCTGTATACAGGGAGCTCCTCCTAGTGGTGGCTGCAGACAGGATCTTATCATGTCTCTCTGTATACAGGGAGCTCCCCCTAGTGGTGGCTGCAGACAGGATCTTATCATGTATCTGTGTATACAGGGAGCTCCCCCTAGTGGTGGCTGCAGACAGGATCTTATCATGTATCTCTGTATACAGGGAGCTCCCCTAGTGGTGACTGCAGACAGGATCTTATCAT
Source organism: Anomaloglossus baeobatrachus (assembly GCF_048569485.1). Classification (NCBI taxonomy): domain Eukaryota; kingdom Metazoa; phylum Chordata; class Amphibia; order Anura; family Aromobatidae; genus Anomaloglossus; species Anomaloglossus baeobatrachus. Next base: position 19,389,502 of record NC_134354.1, on the reverse strand, counting down.
GTATCTCTGTATACAGGGAGCTCCCCCTAGTGGTGACTGCAGACAGGATCTTATCATGTATCTCTGTATACAGGGAGCTCCCCCTAGAGGTGGCTGCAGACAGAATCTTATCATGTATCTCTGTATACAGGGAGCTCCCCCTAGTGGTGGCTGCAGACAGGATCTTATCATGTCTCTCTGTATACAGGGAGCTCCCCCTAGTGGTGGCTGCAGACAGGATCTTATCATGTATCTGTGTATACAGGGAGCTCCCCCTAGTGGTGGCTGCAGACAGGATCTTATCATGTATCTCTGTATACAGGGAGCTCCCCCTAGTGGTGGCTGCAGACAGGATCTTATCATGTATCTCTGTATACAGGGAGCTCCCCCTAGTGGTGACTGCAGACAGGATCTTATCATGTATCTCTGTATACAGGGAGCTCCCCCTAGTGGTGGCTGCAGACAGGCTCTTATCATGTATCTCTGTATACAGGGAGCTCCTCCTAGTGGTGGCTGCAGACAGGATCTTATCATGTATCTCTGTATACAGGGAGCTCTCCCTAGTGGTGGCTGCAGACAGGATCTTATCATGTATCTCTGTATACAGGGAGCTCCCCCTAGTGGTGACTGCACACAGGATCTTATCATGTATCTCTGTATACAGGGAGCTCCCCCTAGTGGTGGCTACAGACAGAATCTTATCATGTATCTCTGTATACAGGGAGCTCCCCCTAGTGGTGGCTACAGACAGGATCTTATCATGTATTTCTGTATACAGGGAGCTCCCCCTAGTGGAGACTGCAGACAGGATCTTATCATGTATCTGTGTATGTAGGGAGCTCCCCCTAGTGGTGGCTGCAGACAGGATCTTATCATGTATCTCTGTATACAGGGAGCTCCCCCTAGTGGTGACTGCAGACACATAGATTATAGCAGTTGTTCTGTGTCTATGCAGTGGATTTGGAACTCTGTATCACCAAACTGGAAAAAGATATATTAAGAAATGAATCAGTGCCGTGTTTTCTCTATAAAGACGTCTCCCGCATGGAAAGAGCAAGCAGCAACACTGAACTTCACATAACCACTAATTAAGAGAACAAGATAATCTCTGGTTCAGTGGAAATGCATTTTCTCTGTGTTTCCTACACAAATAATACATTTCTGCAAGAAAACAATCAGGAGACCCCAGGAATCGGCTTATGGGGTGGCACTAATTGAGGGGTACATCATTTGTAATTATGCACAATTAGAGTGCTGCTCCACCTCTGATTCACATTGGCCGTGTAGTCAGCCGTGGATAATCCACCATCTATAATACGTCCTCAGGACTTTTTTTTTTTTTTGCTGTTTTTTTTTTTTTTCAGATTATAGAAAAAAAGGCAATTTGCTACCTGGAAACCATCATCAAGCTGACATTGACGGTTGTGTTCCTCTCATTCTGCGTCTCGTTAGTACTTTGCACGTTGGTGCCTTGCAGAAAATAGATATTAATATTAATTAATTGGGTTTTAGAGATGCAACACATAATGCAAATGCGTAAAAATTCTTTCAATCCCTAATCCCTTCTTCCAAAATGTCTCATAAACTTTTTACTGTATCTATTAGTTCTTTTAAGGGACTTTAACTTGTGATCATCCAATCTTGTACTATGCACTATATTCCTGCATATAATAAAAATCACAGTCTCCTTTGAAGGCGGGCTGCAGGCTGGTTTTACTTGGCGCACTCCCCTGAAGAAGCTGCCCTATAGCAGCGAAACGCGTGTGTTTTCCTCCACCTGCATCCTCGACACCACTATACTTAAACCTGGTCTGCTAAGTGGGTTAATTGGACATATGCATTTGGTATCACAATATATATATATTTTTATAACTTTGTTTCCATTGCACTTTAGAGGCTTTTTCAGTAGTTATTATCATTTGTCAGTATAGATACATCATTGTATTGTCACTATATATTGGATGTTGATTTATCTTTCTACATATGTTGATAGTATAATCACTATCTATTGGCTATGCTGTTGTTATTATACATTGGATACATTCTTTTTTACTGTTTTTTATGCTTTTGGGTATGTTACACACCTTTCTAATATTTATGGTCCTATTTAGTATCCATATAATTTTGGGCTATATACTGTATATTCCTTGATTGGATGCAGGTATACGGGCAACTATCTTGCTTTTAATTGTTTTTATATGGTAATTGTATAGAATAAAATTGTTACATTATTATATATCACTTTGTTTAGTTTTTTTTCTCTCCTTTTTGATTTAGCATTCTTTTTTTTATTTTTTACACTAGCACTGGGGTCTTCGGGAGTCCCGACTGTTACAGCAACCCATTGGCTGATGGTCACTTAGAGCCGCCTGCCCCCATGCGAGCGCGCTGTTATTTCCGCTATCAGAGATGGACAGTGGCATTTATCAGGTTGACAATCATGGGCAGAACTCTGCTCCATCTGCGGCTGTTAGAGGCAGACTGTGGTTCACCCCATGAACCCGCTCCATAAACCCGCTACTGACGTGTACTGTATATGTACGGCGGATGTTGGTAGGGGCCGGAGTAGAAGCGGTTTGTCTTACAATTGCAATTTATCATATATACACATGATCAGGGGTGGAGCGATCACAGCCGCAGGGATTGTGCCTGGGGGTGCAGAGGGTCCGCCAGTCCAACCCCCTGCTTCAGCTGGATATGCATCCGGGGCCGCACAGCCAGATGAAATGCATCATGGCGCAGAAACCCATTTGGGTTCTTGCACTGTGATACATGCTGCCGGCCAACAGAAGACAGCAGCTTTCATCAGCGTCCCAGTGACTGAAGGCAGTGCATGACAATGATGTAATGAGCTGCCATAGCATGGGTGCCACTGAAAGCTGCCGGCTATAGAGGAAGACGCTGCTGAGGGAGCCAGGGAGGGAGAGTATAGTGTATACTAGGAGGGGGACAGTGTATACCAGGAGGGTGACGGTGTATATCAAGAGGGGCCCAGGAAAGGAATATATATACCAGGAGGGGGACAGTATATACTAGAGGGGGACAGTATGTACCAGGAGGGGCCTAGCAGAGGAACATATATATCAGGAGTGGGACCCAATATACCAGTTAGGGGATAGTATATAACGGGGGGAGCCCATGAGAGAAACATATATACCAGGAAGGGGACAGTATATACCGGGAAGGGAACAGTATATACCAGGATGGGAAACATATGTACCAGGATAGGGGTATATTTACCAGGAAGAAGCTGAGGCTGACATACATTAGAACAGAATAGGGGACATTGCTGTATAATGGGGGGGGAGAGTAGCTCATATGTATTTATAGGATTTAGAACACTAAATATATACAAACATATACATACATATGACCAACATGTGGTGATGGGGAGCCCATGTCCAAATTTTGTATCGGGGCGCTTCGAACTCTGGTTTCGCTATTGCACATGAAGGTGATAAGTGTCTAATTGCTGTGGGGCTCATCACCACTGGTGGCCACGCATGCACGATGGCACGATGCTGCAACGAAAATCACCTATGGGACTGACACGTACAGTACAGTATTTGCAGGACTGACTGTTGGCAGCCACTTGAATTCTGAACAAGCATCCTGTGCTCCACCAAATTGCCCGCATGAATGGAATTATTATGCGACAGTCATGATACCGCTCCATTTATAGTCCATAGGACTGATGTGAATAATTACTGAGGGACTGACTGCTGGGCGCGCACCAATCATAAGAACAAGGTCCTGATGACCTGTATTAAGACACATGGTCATCGCGCATGTGCACTCCATTTACTTTTATAGGACTGATGGAGATAGGTCATTACTGTGTTTGTATGCAAAGTGTTTGATTGCTAGGATTCTCAACTATCTCAAAATGGGGGTCTTGTGGCTGCTATACTTTAAAAACTGCTGTAGTTGTGCATGTGCGATGCTACCCGACTTATTGTCTATGGGGCTGTCATTGTTGGTATATGCAACAGATGAGGACTTCCTTGTCTGTGTGAAGGAGGACTTTTTGCTGATCTAACAGTAGATGGCGATGTTGTGTAAAGTTTCCTTATTCACTGTGTTGTAAAAAGCCTTTTGTTCTCCTGGTTTTGCTTTCTCTTCCTGATGCAGTGCTGTATGACTGTGCATATTTTTACCTCATGTTCTCAGAAGTAAACAGCTTGTTATCCCATGTAATCTGCTCTGTGAACTTTCTTCTGCAACTTGGAAGCTAGAAGCTGTGCAACAGTCACACTAGGTACTGTGAAGTATTGAGCGAACGGCAAAGGGAAAGGAATGAAAACCCTGTGTCTATGGAAGGGGGGAGATGGTGACCCCTGACCAAACCTTCCGCTGGCCCCTGGCTCCCTGTCCACCCTATTCTGTACTTATGCGCTCAGCAGTATACCTGACCCTGGCTGACCCTGAACTGGGTTCTAGGTAGGGAGTGGATGGGATGAGCACATAGTCAACCCCCCTAAGTACTAAAGAAGACACAGAGGAAAGTAAACGAGTAACGTATCTCCAGATGACACAGGGAGAGGAATTGCAACAAACACAAAGTTTCTCCAGATGGATACAAGCTGACTGCTTGCACTGAAGACTTCTAAAGGGTTTCTAAACCTATCACCAGCAAAGAGCAAGGGGGAATAAAGACATAAAGGAAAGTGCTGAATATTAATAGCTGAAAGGTGAGGAAATCCGCAGGGTCCTAAAGAGAAAGGTATTAACCCCAAATCACGAAGCAGCTATCCTACTTGTTGACGGTTTCCAGGTTCTAAAATCAAACTAAAATGTTCATTTAAAAAAAAAAAAAAAAAAAGGAAGAAAATAACTTACTACAGGATTTAATTCTTTGGAGAACATGTTTGACCTGAAGGCATCTAGTGGAGAAATAAATAGTGAAGATATAGCCATGGAGAGCGAGTGTTCCACTTTATACAACATCCGGTGTATATAAATAGCAGAGAAATGCGCCCCATATAGTACGACATCATTACGCAATGCAACATTTTCCTCCAATTAAAAAGTATCACTCGTTAGCGGTTCCCAGCAAGGTGGCAAAAATAATGTTTGATTTTTCTTCTTGCGTTGCTCCGGCAACCGCAGCACAAAGAATCAAAGTTCCATTTCAAGATTCCGGCGGGTCGCTCGGCGGGTCACTGCCCACGAAGGTGCTGCCGGCCTCGACATCTGGCAGACAACTCCGAGCACCACCAGCCGCACATCCCCCCTCCCCCGCAAACCCCATTTCAAGGTTCATATCTGGAATATTGATCAGCAAAATGTGCAATTTCATTAACCTTTCTTCCTTTATAATTTCTGCCGAATTGAAGGCTTTTTGGCAACGTCTTAATCCTTCTTCTGTTTTTTTTTTAATCACCTTAAAAACCCGCATGAAGAAATCTGCAATTTAAAAGAAAGGAGCCCTTCGCCGACGAGACTGTACTGTCATTACTGATGAAATCCTCTAAATGTCAGCGCTTCCAAGGTTAAAGGGGGTCATCCACTGTGGGCAATCCCCTTCTTCCAAGCAGCTTCTTCAAAAATAAGTTAATCACTTCGTAACCCGCTGCCGTGATCAATGAGGAACCTCGAAATGAGTCATTAGTTTATCTACAGCGCCACCACAGGAGAAATGAAGAATTACAGGCTGGCTGTAGAAATATATATATAGGCGGGCTCTACCCCCTCCTTATGTCGTGATGAATAAGGAGAGCAGGGGACCGGGGCTCCTAGACTGGCCCTCAGAGTAGGTAGTACCAACCGATCCCTGATCTCAGAGTTACCTCTGAAGGTGAGGATGTCTGAGCCGCCTCCCTGACCCGGCTCCTGAGCAGCCCTGATCTTATACCCCCTATCCCAGGGGAGGAAAAGAGCAGGAGTGATAAAGCCAACTGAAATAGACAAACAAGGGAAACCAAAACGATATCTCTCGGCACACACACAGTGGTATGAATCAATAAGAGCTTAGGAGGAAGATAAGAGCAGGGAGGAAACAAAAAGACAACGGGAGAACTGCACAACAACTCCAAACACAAAGTAACCCAGCCCTGATCCTATACCCCCCCTACCCCAAGGGAGGTCTAGGACAGGAGTGTGATAAAACCAACAGACATAGACAAACAGGAGAAATTAAAATTCTCACAACACGCTCAACACACAGGTATAAGACAATAAGAGGTAAGGAGGAAATTAAGAGCAGGAAGAAAACAACAAGACGACAAGAGAATTCCACAACACCCCAAGTATTATGCAATATAGTCACCAGCGGGACTAGAACACAACAGCACACAGATCAATACAGCATAGCCATAGTCAGCATGGGAAGACAGATTCCACCATCTTAAAAAGGTGGGGAGTAAATATAAAAGGTTTAAGACAATAGGAGGGAAGGAGGGAAATAAGAGCAGGGAGGAAACAACATGACGACAACAGAATTCCACAACACCCCAAGTATTATGCAATATAATCACCAGTGGGACTGGAACAGAACAGCACACAGATCAATACAGCATAGCTATAGTCTGCGAGGAAAGACAAATTCCACCATCTTAAAAAGGTGGGGAGTAAATATGATAGGTTTAAAACAATAGGAGGGAAGGAGGGAAATAAGAGCAGGGAGGAAACAACATGACGACAGAATTCCACAACACCCCAAGTATTATGCAATTCAATCACCAGTGGGATTGGAACAGAACAGCACACAGATCAATACAGCATAGCTATAGACCGCATGGTAAGACAGATTCCACCATCTTAAAAAGGTGGGGAGTAAATATGATAGGTTTAAGACAATAAGAGGGAAGGAGGAAAATAAGAGCAAGGAGGAAACAACAAGACAACGACAGAATTCCACAACACCCCAAGTATTATGCAATATTATCACCATCAGTACTGGAACACAGCAGCACACAGATCAATACAGCATAGCTATAGACAGCATGGGAAGACAGATTCCACCATCTTAATAAGGTGGGGAGTAAATTTGATAGGTTTCCAACAACATATGATCCCAGAGGTAACCAGCAGGCTAGCAGAGGTTAATCTTGCTAGCCTGACCATTAATAAGCACACAGGTGGTTGACACCCTAACCTACCTGTGTAACTCAGAAACAGCAGAGAAACCATAGGATGGAGAGTCAGAATCTGTAGTGTGAACAGCGTCTGGTGCCGCCATGACACTTGGCGAGTTTTGAGTAACAGTAACCCGTGATCAGTTGTGATTTGAGGAAAGATCTGACAACTGCTCTGTTTTCCTGTAGCGCCCCCACAGGAGAAATTATGCATTGCATGCTGCCCATTAAAATCAATAGGGTGTCCCCGCATTACACAAAGATGGGGGAGGTAATTCATGAATCAGGGATCCCCTCTATCAGATTAGAAACCCCTAAAGGCTGTAGTTTCTAAACTTGACATCACTTTTCCCGTCCTCCTCTTTATCTGCAGTAAACGGCACCGGCTCCAGTCAATTATAGGAAATTGTGCTTAATCAGCAGTGCACCCTGGGAAATCCCACAGACATAAATAATTCCCACCCCCCCCATTGAATATTTAATATGTACAGTACGGGATGGGTTGGCGGAGGCTCAGGCTATAAAGATTATTGGCAGATCTGCTTTATTTCACAATCACTAAACATAATTGAATGGACATTCACTTTCTATTTCTAATTAAAAACGAGCGTCGGCATCAAAACATATTTATTAATGGTGCAAAATCGAAATATAATTAAAGGAGGGGGGGCTCTGGCCAATGGAGGTGGAAAAAAACTAGAATAGAAGGTGCCACAAAGTATCAGGAATCAGAAGTTGATGGAACTTTTCTTCTCAGCTGCTTTTTTTTTTTTTGGAAAGCTTCCGGTATGCCAGACGTTAAAAAATGGAATAAATACGAAAAGGGGGAGACCATATGGCTGCTACCGGCCCATTGTAGGGTGAAGGGTCAGTTTTGGTTGCCACCAACAGTTTTGGTGACAATCTGTGCCCTTCTTCTGGGCAAAACAATGATTTATGAATGATCATGAAGACCCTCTTGTCCCGTGTGGTAAAATCTGAGCTATGAGACCCGTGTCCGTCTTTTCTATACATGCCACCATGCCTGGGTACATTAATCTAATCGCAAGACCTGGTTGTTGAACTATATGGCTAGAAATTGCATAGATAGGTTACATGCTCCACCGGAAGGGTCTACAGATCCTACCACCATGTCAACTGGAAACTAGACACTATGCCACTAACTTTGGTGCTAAACTTTCTATGGATGAACCCTGACCCATTTTTCATGGCACTCGGCATAGTCCAGATGTCAACACCAACAAAACCACGTATTGACTTAGGTGGTCTCACTCATTTACAGACAAGAGGGTAGAAAAGGGCCGGTGGTTTAATTGTAAGGTGGTATTGGGTCTTTTAAAGGTGTGTATCGCCAGCCACGTCAGGACTTGGAGGAGGCCCAAGCTTAGGGTTCCTTCACCTTCTGTATGGACAGAATTGCTCTTCAGAAGGTTCTTCATGGGTCGTTCAATATTTTGATTAAAAGCCATGGACTCTCCTCTCCCCAAAGAACAAGTGTTACGATTCAAAGCAACACAAGGTAGACCCCAATTTCAGCACTGCTTCCTGTTCACACCCTTGATACTTAGGTTTAAGGTTTTTTGCTCCTTCACTGATGGAAGCTGGTGACAGGCCAAGACTAGGTTTCCTTCACCTTTCATGTGGACAGGATGGCTCTTCAGAAGGTTCTTCATGAGTCGTTCAATATTTTGATTAAAAGTTATGGACTCTCCTCTCCCTGAAGAACAAGTGTTATGGTTTAAAGGTGGACCCCAATTTCAACACTGCCCCTTCTTTACACTTAGGTATGAGATCTTTGCTCCATCACTGATGGAAACTGGTGGAAGGCCATGCTTAAGTTTCCTTCACCTTCCTTGTGGACAGAATGGCTCTTCAAAAGGTTCTTCATGGGTCGTTCAATATTTTGATTAAAGGCTATGGACTCTACTCTCCCCGAAGAACAAGTGTTATGGTTCAAAACAACACAAGGTGGACCTTAATTTCAGAACTGTCCCTGTTCTCACCCTTGAAACATAGGTTTGAGGTCTTCGCTTCATCACTGGTGTAAGCTGGTAGAAGGCCAAGCTTAGGTTTCCTTCACCTTCTTTGTACACATGATGGCTCTTCAGACGGTTCCTCATGGGTCATTCATTATGTTGATTAAAGAACATGGACCCTCCTTTTCCCGAAGATAAAGAACAAGTGTTATGGTTCAAAGCCACACAGGTGGACCCCAATTTCAGCACTGCCCCCTGTTCACACCCTTGATACTTAGGTTTGAGGTTTTTGCTCCATCACTGATGGAAGCTGATGGAGGGCCAAGACTAGGTTTCCTTCACCTTTCTTGTAGTTGTTGTTTAATATTTTGATTAAAGGCCATAGACTCTCCTCTCCCTGAAGAACAAGTGTTATGATTCAAAGGTGGACCAAAATTTCAGCACTGCCCCTTGTTTACACTTAGGTTTGAGGTCTTCGCTCCATCACTGATGGAAGCTGGTGGAGGGCCAAGCTTAGGTTTTCTTTACCTTCCTTGTGGACAGGATGGTTCTTCAGAAGGTTCCTTATGATTTGTTCAATATGTTGAGTAAAAGACATAGACCCTCCTCTCCCCGAAGAACAAGTGTTATGGTTCAAA